>NC_061862.1:89778468-90078468 GCF_907164915.1 Impatiens glandulifera
ATCTTTACTAGATATCTTAATTCATGATTTAATCATAATATGATATCATAAAAAAAAAAATCTTAATATCAACAAACTAACATAGAGATTGGCTCTGATACCAATTGTAGGAATTTTCTTTAGTCCTAAATTCATGATTCTAAACAAATACATATTAGATTTCTTTTCTTTATCTAACATGGATGAATCACAATCCTAATACATAAATTTCTCTACGTCCATAAGTTGATTAAATAAGCGGAAGCGTACCTGAATTCATGATGAAGATCTTTGAGTTTGGGTTTGCTCTTCCAATTCTACAAGCGGTTTTCTCCCTTCTTCTCTCTTACGATGGACGTTAATGAGAAAATGAAAACTGACTACTTGTGAATCGGGGAACCACAACCCTTTTATATTTATTTATTTATTTATTATTTAACCATCATAAATAATAAATAAATTGACGGTTTCTACACATAATAAATCGTACCATACTAATAACCAAACATGACTTAGCCCAATAACCAAAATACTTTAGTAGATCACTTTATCAATTGGGTTCTGAATAGACAGTAGCCCAAACACATTATTTATATATATTAGTCCAATAAATCTAACAGTTTGGACAAATATTTAGTGCAAATAAGGAAGGAAGTGATTTCATTTTTTTTGATTGAATTTTTTTATTAAAATATTTGATATATTAGGCACTAACTCTAACTATTTGAATTACTCCAGTAAGTTTTTGTTTTGTTTTTAAATGATACAAAAGAAATTGTTAGAACTAAAACAAATATAAAGTGTTCGATAATGGATTTAAAATAAAAAATAAATTATTAATATATATTAAAGTATATAGTTAACCCAAAATTGAAAGCAACTCAAAAATGGTGATAATTATTAGTTGAATAAAAAGTAAAATATAAAGAGCAAGAGTATAGACACAGAAATTTTATTATTTTTTAATAAATTATATTGTGACATTTCATTCTCTCAATAAGTCATTCTTTCAAATTTTCACCTCAATCATTTCTTTAATATAAATATATAAAAAAAAAGCTTTTAGGCAAACAAAGGTCAGTTTTGCCATTATTTTGTGTACCTCCATTATAAAAATACTTCAAATTTGTTCCATTTTTGAGGTCTGTTTTCTAGTTTACTTTAAAAGAGAGAAAATTTCAACTAGTTAAAAAGAATAACAGAGTAACAGAAGGCCCAAACCTTAGTCAGAACAGCCCAACAAAAGAAGATTTTTAAGTATATAAAAGACTTATATATTGTTGATATTAGGCCCAAATTAGGACAAGTTTAATTTTTTTTTTATTGTTCAAGCTATGATATGAATCAAATTTATTTAGGTTATGTTATTGCTTCAACATAAAATAAAATAATTTTTTTTTGTAAGCTACATATATATTCAATGATTTTTTATTTTCACAAATATGTAAAGAGATGAATATTTAAACATAAAAGATAAAGAAAATTAAAATAAAAGATAAGAACTCCGTAATTTAAAGTCAATATTATTAATTAAAAATGTTTGCTAAAACATCTTTATTAATTTAAATTTTGAAGTGAATCTTTGTTTCTAGTTTGATGTTGGGTTTTTGAATGTTTTATTAAAAAATCATATTTTATTTTTGCATCTATATAATTATTCAATTTATTAATTAAAATGTTTTTATTTTATTTTTATAAATTTTAAATTTTAAATATAAAATTATTATAAAAAATAATTTAATTAATTACAATTTTAAATAACTTGTTTTTTTCATTAATTATATATATATATAAAATTTTCATAAAAATCTCAAATAAACCCAACATAAAAAATTAAACTTGTTAAAATTGAGAGAACATCCACTAAATCAATAAAAAAAATTTTAATAGATTATAGAATTTGTATGTTATGTAAATAAAGTATTTGAATAATGAGTAAAAATAATAATAATAATATTGTTGTTGTTAGTGAATCCGTGAATACGGAAATAAAGAATGATAGGAAAAAAACAAAATAATGAGGCATTTGTTTTTGTGTGGATATGATGAGCTATTTATTATACTAGTAATTAAATTCACACTTGGCAGCCGAAAGGTTTATAATTATATATTTAGTGAGGTAATCATGAGATCTAGCAGCATGTCCAGTAAAAAAAGGAATTTTATAAATAAATCAATTTTTATTTTTTTTATAGGAAAATAATTTTAAAGAAAAACTCAACCCAAAATAAAATAAGAAGGGCTTATTCGGTGTTTGGGATTATTTAGAAAATTAAGATTAAAAAAAATAAATAATATGAGGTGATTTTGAGGAGTTAATATATATATATATATTTTTTTTTTTAGTAAAAAGAGTTAACAAGTTGATATATATAAATAAAATAAAATAAAAATAAAATTTAAAATAAATAAAATTTTAGTTTTTTAATTAATTAGTTTAGTGAATTGAAAATATGAATGAGATGATATTTGATTTGTTTAAGTTATTTAAATAATTCAAAACTAAGATGAGAATCTTAATAATTTTTTTTAAATAAGTTTTTTTGTTTTTTTTAAATTAAATCTTTATTTAATAAAAAATAATTATTTAAGATATATAAAAATAAATACCTAAAATATCTTATTATATTTAAAATCAATTAAATAATTTAATGATTAAAAAAATAATGAGACTGTAAAGATATTTGTTTAGATCTTACATAAACAAATTTTATTTCACTGATAATAATAATCAAAACCACAACTTCAATGAATCCCTTTCTTGCCATTCCACGTTTGTTTCCTAAAATACTAACATTTTGGTTTAATTTCAGAAAATATTTAACTTTTTAATATTTCATCTAAACATATTGTTTGGCACTTTTTTTTAGTTTTTTTTTTGTTCTTTAATCTTTATATTTGATTTTTTATGTTTTAAACTAAACATTTACTTAATTTATTTAAGTTATAAATTAATTATTTTACTAAATATAATTATTTTTTAAATTTATAAATTCATAAAATTATAACAACAATTTTTTTAAATATATAATTTTTAAACAAATAATTATTAAATCAATTTGAAATGACTTGTAAATTTTATCTTTATATTATCAAATTTAACTTTTCAATTAATAATGAATTGAAATTATTAAGGCATAATATTATTATTTTTCTATAAATAACTTCTACAATTGAAAATTCAAACAAACTCATCAAGTTAAATTTTTAATTTGAATTTTTAAGGATATATTTTTTTTCTTGTGAAAAATAGAACCGATAATATTTTTCATGTTCATATATATTGTAGTAGGTTGTTGACATAAAAACTAGATTGAAAAATATATTGAATAATGTCAAATCTATCGTGTTTTGTGAAATATGAAAATACAAGTTTAACTCAATTCTTAATAATCAAATTAGACTTTCATTAGTAAATAATTGAAATGTAAGACGTTCTTATTGTATAAAGACAAGAGAAAAAAATCAAGCGTGATTAAAGGGGTCAAACACTAGTAGAAAAAAAGGTATAAGTAAGGGCGAAAACCGTTACTGAAAGCATCAAAAGCCGTCACTGATAACTTTCTGTAACGGCGAATAAAATTGTTACCATTCGTTACAGAAACGGCGATTACTTACTCTTTCTTGGAAATATCTAACATATTGTTTATCCCGAGCTTCATTGGAAATATTAGGTAGGCATGATTGAACGAAATCGCTACGCAAACGATAGATTAAATTATTACTTAAATCATACCTCATAATGAAATTAATGGACTTACTTATAATATTCTTCAATTTCGCGACAATGTTTAAGATGTACCAATGAGCACGCTCACGATCACCCGGTTGATATGTGTAGGTTGTGCCATTAGATAAGTTTTCCATAGAGATGAATATGGAGAATGTTGTACTTGTATGTATCGATTCATCTTCTGACTCATGATCGTCCAAATATCGGGCACACATGCTCATACTCTCATTCACAAGATAGCTCTCGCTGATTGAACCTTCTAAAAAGTTCATGTTCATAAGGTATTTCTTCAGTGTGCTCATATATTGTTCAACTGAATACACTCCATCGATATTGAATAGGCCCTCCAAGGCAAGCTTCAAAAACTAAATGAACTAGCAAGTGCACCATTATATGAAAAAAAGAAGGGGGAAAGATCCTCTCCAATTTGCAAAGTGTCAAGACAATTTTGTCACGTAGTGTTTCCAATTGCCCGCGTTGTAAACTTTTTTGGCAAAGCAACCGAAAGAACCTTGCTAAATTCACCGCAACATCGTACACATCATCAGGAAGTAGGCCACGTGTATCTAGAGGAATGAGATATTGTAATAAAATGTGACAATTGTGACTCTTCAATCCTGAATTTTTTTTCTCCTCCATGTTTACACACGCCCCAATATTTGAACAAAAATCGTCTGCCATTTTAATATCTTTCAAAAACTGGTATAAACGTTTCTTGTGTTTTGTTGACAATGCATAGGCGGCTGCCGGACACTGAAGAACACCATCAACTTCAACCGGATGTAAGGAATGTTTTATGTTCATTATGACCAAATCTTTCATCGCTTTAATTCCATCCTTGGTATTTTCTTTGAAATTCATTAAAGTTCCCAACAAACTATCACATATATTCTTCTCAATATGCAATACATCCAAGTTGTCTCAACATCAAAGATTTCCAGTAAGGCAATTGAAAGAATATACTGAATTTGTTATAGTTATCACCTCGGGATTCATGTATAACTTTTGTTTTCTTGGGCAGGTACTTTGTCAAACAAATTTCCTTTAGATCCCGTGTCTGCAATTGAATTTCGGAACCCGATAGTAGTACATGAGGACCTCCATGCTCAATACGCCCGTCAAACGTATCGGTCTCTTTGCGCCATCGATGATTAGGCGGGAGGAATCGTCGATGATTCATGTAACACTCCTTCTGGCAATTTGTTAATCTCAATGACGCAGTGTTCTGATTACAAGACGGACATGCCAATTTCCCCTTTATACTCCATCCAGACAAATTTGCATATGCCGGGAAATCATTAATAGTCCACATAAGAGCTGCTCGCAACTTAAAAAATTATTTTTTGCTTGCATCGTATGTCTTCACATCGGTATTCCACGATTCCGTTAACTCTTCAATAAGTGGCTCAAGAAATACGTCAATGCAATCTTCGGGACTCTTTGGTCCTAGAATTAGCATTGATAGAAGAAAATTGCTTTTGTCCATACACGTGGTGGGAGAGACGTTATAAGAGATGAGAATAACTGACCAAATGTTGTATGATGTTTTTCCGCTAGCAAAGGGTTGAAAACCATCACTTGCCAAACCAAGTCGCACATTTCGAGATTCTACTAAGAAATTAGGATACAAGTTATCAAAGATCTTCCATATCATTGAATTAGCAGGATACCTCAACACATCATCTTCGGGATTGTTATCTTTATGCCAAGTCATGCGTGGAGCAGTTTTGGAACACATGTATAATCTTTGCAACCTCAGTTTTAATGGAAAATACCGTAGCACCTTATTGGGTATATACTTGCCATTCACCTTCGCACGAATTGCACCACTAGATTTATTGATATTCCATCTAGAAAGCACACAAACTTTACATTGCTGCAAATCCTTATCCTATTTACGAAAAAAGTATGCAATCATTCTTACACGTGTCAAATTTTTCGTACGATAGACCCATGTCTGTAATGAATTTCTTGCACTCATAATACGAATTTGGTAACTGATTATGAACTGACAGTATTTCCTCTTTCAATAAACTCAACAACAAATCAAATGACGTGTTTGTCCACTAACCTACATTCTTTATGTGAAGAAGTTTAAGAAGAGATGAGTCTTTTGAAATGCGAGAACCTTCATACAAAGGGAGTTTTGAATCGTCCAACAATTTGTAAAACGTCTTAGCATCATCAACGGGATGCTCATTTTCACTCGGATGTTCATTATCATTGTTGACATTATGGTACAAATCATCAATAATATCTTCCATTAAATGATCCTCACAAACGTCAACAGGTTCGTCTTCCATGATATTATTCTCGTTATTTGGTGGTACATTGATCGGTTCGTCTTCAAGATCATCATCTGATTTATCTTCCTCCACATTCTCACTAACAATATTTACATTCCGACGTTCAATTCTCTTTTCACCGTGAAAATACCAAAAATTATAATTTTGTCTTATGCTAAATACAACCAGATGAGATCCAACGACGGTCTCCAGATGAGATTTGCACACCTTACACAAGGACATGCAATCGATGATCTACCCATAGACCTTTCAGCAAATTCTATAAATTTGTCTACCCCCTCAATATATTTAGGATCGGTACGAAGTATAGTATCCATGTTTTGTCTGGACTTCCATTAGGACTAGACAAAATATTATTATGTCAAATAAAGTTTTTTATTTCTAAATTAATCAAAACCTAACTAGTCCAATTATTTAATATATAACTCAATAAACTATCATAACTTAATCAACATATACAATTCAATAATCTAATAAAACAAACTATATATCAAAATCTAATCAACATATATAATTCAATAATCGAATAAAGCAATAATCCCATAATATAACATAATTTAACATAATCCATTAATCTAACATTCAAATAATCTAACTTCATCTAACAATCGAATAATCCACAACTTAATCTAACAATCGAATAATCTAACTTAATCTAACAATCGAATAGTCTAACTTAATCTAACAATCCAATAATTTAACATTCAAATAATCTAACTTAATATAACAATCCAATAATCTAACAATCAAATAATCTCACTTAATCTAACATCAAATAAACCAACATTCAATAATCTAGCCTAACATACAAATAATCTATTAACCTAACTTCAATAACCTAAAATACAAATAATCTAACAATGCTATTAATCTAACAATGTTATAAAATCTAACAATCAAACATTCATTTTAAAGAACTAACCTGGATTTGAAAGAGAAGCGGCGACAGACACTCAACAGTAGAGAAAACTTCAATTAGGGCAAAAATTAAAAAAATTTGCCGAATAGTGAAATAGAAATCGAATCAACTAACCTGGATTTGATCTGATTTATGAAATACATTCAAAAATAAACAAATTTCTTCAAATATTGAAAGAAAGAACTTACTAGTATTCAATTCAACGACCTTAAAGGTAACCCCGATGTCTGTCAATAACTTCTTGACGCTCACACAGTAAGGACAAAATGTTTTTTTGTTTAATTCATCAGAAAAAAATGAATAAATTCACATGTTCATCAATCAAATAATCAGGTTTATTTTTTGCAGAAGAACCGTTACTTACCTGATTGTAGAAGAATTGGCAACAGAAAGACTTCTGTTTGAACCGACGGCGGAAGAAAAGAAAGAAAGAGGGAAGAAAAGAATGAACCGGTCGACGCGGAGAAGAAGAAGACAACACGGATAGAAGAAGAACTTACCTGATTGTAGATCGACGACGACGGAGAACTTACCTAATTGCAGATCGACGTCGGTGGAGAAAAAGAACACGAGAGTGTGGAGGAAAAGATAGAAAAAAGAAAGAAGGAAAAAGAAAGAGGGCGACGCTATCGGGTTAAATTAGAGTATTAGTAACGGATTTAGATAAATCGTTACTGATAAAAAATTAATCATTTGTAGGGTTATCCTCTAAACCGTTACTAATGTTCCTTTAGTAACGGTTTCCCTCATAAACGGTTACTGATAATCATCAAATAAATTTTAAAGTAAAGCCATATCAGTAACGGTTATATTAAAAATCGTTACTAATAACCCTAGAGAAGATGAAATGACATGTCACTTATTAGTGACGGTTATCATCAAAGTCGTTACCAATATACTTTCAGTAACGGTTTCTTTTTAAAACCGTTACTAATGATTATTCCAAAAACATTAAAGTAAAGCAATATCAGTAACATTTATACTGAAAATCGTTACTAAAATCGTTACTTATACTTGTAGAGAAGACGAAATAAAGGACACTTATTAGTAACGATTATCATCTAAACCGTTACCAATATACTTTTAGTAATGGTTTCTGTCTAAAACCGTTACTAATGATTATCCCACAAACTTTAAAGTGAAGCAATATCAGTAACGGTTATACTGAAAATCGTTACTAATACCTGTAGAGAAAACGAAAAAATGTCACTTATTAGTAACGGTTATCATCTAAACCGTTACCAATATACTTCCAGTAAAGGTTTTCATCTAAAACCATTACTAATGATCATCCCACAAAATTTAAAGTGAAGCAGTATCAGTAACAGTTATACTGAAAACCGTTACTGATACCCTTAATTTGGAAAATAAAATTTAAGCCGCTATTATCTGTAACGGTGCTTTCTTATATCCGTTACTGATTCCTTATATTAGTAACGGTCTTTAATGGTCGTTACTGATATCTTAATAAAAATAACGGTTTATGATAACCGTTATTGATAAAAAATCGTTAGCAAGGGCGTTCGAGTGCCATTACTAAGTTTCGTTACAGAAGCCTATTTTTCCACTAGTGAAAGTTCGCATATTTTAACTGAAATGAACCCTTCTAAAAAAATTATAGTTTGTGATAATGCTGATAAAAAGAATGTATAAGATTTAGTTCGCCATACAAAACAATTTCATTAATATTTAATGTGTATTAATATATTTTATTTTCTATGTAATGCATTTTATTTTAATGATGATGTAATCTATTTAAATTAAATTTCATTTTAATTATATATATATATATTTAATTAAAAAGAGAATTATTTAAATAAAATTAATTTTATAATTTGTAACAAGAAAATTTTATTTAAATTATTAAAAAATATATAGAAAACATTATATTTATATGAAAGAGAGAAATATAAAAGATTTGGACATTTTTACTAGTAAAAAAGTCTGTACTGATCGATAATACCTTAATTACAAATCGGTATAGGGTAATACCGATTGGTTGTAATCCGATCGTCACCAATCGATAGAAACTCTCCCGAATATTACCTTGTCAAGTAACATTGATTGGTGAATAACCAATCGATATAGGCTAAATGAGAAGTACCGATTAATTATTTAACAAATCAGTGTTTCTCAGTTAGCCTATACTGATTGGTTATTTAACCAATCATTACTTCTAAGTTAGCCTATATCGACTGGTTATTAAACTAATCGGTATATGCTAACTGAGAAACACTAATTTGTTGAATTACCAATTGATATAGGCTAACTAGAAGCACCGATTGGTTAACCAATCGGTTGTAATTAAAAATATATATATATATATATTTAAATAATATTACAAAACCTAAAATAGAACCAAAATTAAACCATAAACAAAATCTTAATTCAAATTTAACCAAATCATATAAAAATTCATAATAAATATTCTTAAACATACAAAAAATAATAATGAGTACTACATCAACACTTGAATTCTAACTATACATAACAAATGTTCTTATTTAATCTGCGTCTTCCCCATAGTCATCGTCGTCCTGTTGTTGGGACTGCACGGTGGAATTGTTATGGATTACCCTTGGCCCGATGATTGATCAACAATATTAGTAAATTGTGCAAACATTGTAGGATTGATTGATGCACCGCCAGACATAAATTATGACATAAGACGGATCATCTCGGCTCTCCCCTCCCTCATCCTCTCTTCCATATCATCGAGTCTTCTTTGCATTGTCACATTGTCCCGACAGAGTTGTTTTTTGGACTGTACTCACCCTCGAACTTGGGAAGCTAAAACTGATCCAATCCCAATAATTTTCCCTTGTCTTGAGAGCCAAAAACTCTTTCAACTAAATTGACATTAGAAATGTTGGGACAACATCTCGCATATGTCTTAGTTCATCCTACAATAAAATATGTTAATGCCAATAATATATAAAATATAAAGTAAACCTATTTTATACTTACCACGTTCTCCGGTACGTGCGGATCAACAAATTTATTATTTTTGGTCCTAGTCGCCAAAAAGAATTCTTCATAGCTTAGAGTTGAGCCTTCTTGCACTTGCTAAGATTGGAAAGTTCAATTTTAATTCATTTGAAAACAAAGTTAAAAAATAAGTTTTACAACTTCTCGTTGTAACTGTGTGAATATCAATCAATCTAACATGATTAAACCCTAAATACAATCAAAGATCGGTTGCAAGCTATACATGAATCTAAATATTAAAGCACTTAATCCTTTATTAACACTTTCAACTATGACCTAAGAATTTTAGTTTAAATACCTGGATTCAAGGAAAAACTTTGGTTCTAAATGAAGAAGAACTCAGGTCGCGCGAGGAAGAAAACGTCTTCAACAAGGATAGACCAATCAACCTAAGGCACACAATTTGCCATTAACATAGTTTGACTTGGTATCACTATAATGCAATGATTTCACAAAAGGAGAAAGTAATTTTAGTCTCCCTAACAAATATTAAAAGCCCCTAAATAAATCCTAAACAACTATCAAAAGAACCTTACATTAGGAAAACACTAACTATCAAAAATCATATCAATTTATCACCGTATATATATACTCAAGATCGGAACCTAAAGGCATATCAAAACCTAATTCATATCAAAATCTAAAGGCATGTAAAAATCTAATTCATATCCAAAATTAATATCAAAATCTAAACCCTAAACCCTAAACCTATATATATCAATTTGGGCTTGCGGCGAACAAGTTCTTACCTGGAGATTTGAGGCGAATACTTACGGCGAAGAAGATCGGTACCTTCGGACGAGAGTAGGGCGGCGATCGGTATCTTCTGACGACAGTAGGGCGACGATCATAATCTTTGGACAACATGGCGGCGATCGGAATTTTCAAACGACAACAAGGGGACGGACGGTGGGAAGCTAGGGCGAAAAGAAGAAGGAAAAAAATCATACACTAAGTAGGGGAAGCTATTGAGTTGATTTTGTTAATTATATAGGCTATACCGATTGGTAAATGAACCAATCGGTACTATGAAGGAGATATTTCTAATTGGTTTTCAAATCAATGGGTTTTTTAGGGGTATACCGATTGGTTTTCAAACCAATCGGTAATATATATGTGCTTTCACTGATTAATTGGTTTTAAAATCAGTCGATATAATTCTAATTTCAACCAATCGGTAGAAATGGTCGGCACTTGACATAGACTTTTTTTTACATGTGTTTTAAAAGTTAAAAATAGAAATATGAATACTATAAAAATTAAAAATTAAACAGAGAAAATACGAGTATAACAAATAGTTATCTCAAATTCAACACCAAATGAATTTTTTATGGTATTTTAAAATAAAAAATAGTGAATTAAAAAGTAGAAGAAATAAAAAAATTAAAAGAAGAAATTAAGACGTGTGACAGCATATATAATGGTTGAATTTAGAATAGGGGGAGGAATTTGCAAATGCGGTGTATCCTAAAAGCAGGACCACATGTTGGTCGGTAGCCCCCATTTTTGTCTCTTTATATATATAATATATTTCTTCTTCTTTTTTTAAATAAAAAAATAAAATAAAATAAAAATGAGTTGGTAGCTTACCACTTCTGTTGAGAAGAGGCACTTTGGAATTTATCTAGATATGGGATAGTACAAGGCTACTGTCACTCTAATTACACCCACGTGTGCCAGATTTAGAGAGAAAAATAAGTTGGCACGCACTGTGTTTAATTAATTCATTAATTCATTAATTTTATTTTATGTATTATAAAATTACTTCATATTTACGTATTTACATGCAGTAAGTCTGGTTCGACGGAGATTATTGAAATATGATGAGTAAAAAAAATATGATAGGGATGATTTTGAAAAGATGATGATATTTTTTTAATAAAAAAACTTAAAGGATATTAATTTATATAAATAAAATAAAAAATAATAATTTAAAATAAAGTGTAATTTTGTATTTTAATTAATGAATTGATTAATTTAATTGAAGAAAATAAAAGTTAAGTAATGTTTGATTTTTTAGGTTAGGTGAATAACCTAAAACTGAACAAGACCTTAGTTCGGTGAAAATTATTTAAATGACTTTGGAGAGAGAACAAACTCAATTTTTTAGATATTTAAATAACTTAAAATCGTCCGGCCTTATTTTACTATTTAACATGGAATTTATATATATTTTTAAGTATTTATAATTAATCATTTTCATGGGTCTCTTCTCATTTTCAAATAGAACCAGGAAAGACCATTCTATTGATTAGTTTATTTTGATATATAATAATTATATTTGTACTTTTATTCATTCATTTTATTTTGTAGAAGATATATAATTATATTGTGGAGCTCTTTAAACATAAAACGGAGTTATGTCTAGGTTTATTATACAATTTTGTAAAGCATGAATCCAGATTTTTAAGGCGATATGGATTAATAACAAGTGGTGATCTCGATCCCGATCCCGGTTATATTTGTAAGAGAAATGTATTTATAAGAAGTGATGATCTCGATACCAATTATATTATAATAAACTATTTGCTTGAAAGAAATAAGAGATTTTTTTTATAATAAGGTTGTTCATATAATATTACTATTGGGGTGACAATTTGTATATTTTAATCATCTTAAAAATATTTAATTTTTACGAGTTTTTGCTTTTGTTTGTGAGATTTTTAATTAATACTATTTTTTTTCCTTATTTCATTGTTTTGATTGTTTTTAAGTTGATTTGTTCAAACAACTTTTTAATGTAAGAATCTCTGATTTATTATTATATTTTATATATACAGGTTAGTGTATCCACATAATATTTAAAACTTATGGAGGGAAAATGAAAAAATAAAGAGAATTTAAGATGTTTATGTTATAACGTATAACTACTTATGTAGATTACACTATTAAAGATATACAATATCATTGTGAAAGAATGATAATTTAATTTTATGTTATAGTTAAAAATAATAATTAAAAATTCTACATTTAAGAAAAAAGAAATTTTTTTTAAGTATTTGGTTTCATTATCAATTTTATTATTATAAGTTAAAAATATTTAATTTTTATTGCATCTTGGAAATATAAATACTTCTTGAGATATGTATATATGTTCAGTCTGTAATCAGGGGGCTGATCAAACTTTTGTCTCTCCTCTCTCTTCACTTATTTCAAGAATTATTTTATTAAGAAATAAGACATGAGCTGAGAAAAATATGAAAATAGTTTTAATTGGTATTTTGTAACATATTTTATTTCATAATAACATCATGATCGGGACATAACATACAATAATACGAACAAGAACACTTAGAGCTGGTTTGATTTTGGTTTTTTTATTTTTTTTTCTAAAATTATTGTTTTATAAAAAAATTAAGGTTTTTGAGTTTTTAATTAATTTAATTTCTAAAATTTCATTTTATATTTATAATTTAAATTTAATAAAATAATTATATTTTAATTGATAAAATAAATGATTTATTGGTTAACTATTGAGATGTGATAAAAAAAAATTTTTTATAAAAAATTAGTAAATTCCAAACAAAACCCACATCAAACAAGTAGCTCTTAAATATTAAAATTGACTATTAATTTGTTTTTATGTGAAAATTTGGACACAACATTATTATATATTTTTTTCAAATGTAACTTTGTGTGACCTATATTTCAATTAGAATGATAGATAATGTAAATTTTTAAGAGATGGAGTTGATTTCCCATTAGGTTTCCGATCATGATAACTTTTTTTATTAAAAAATATTATATAATATATAATATATAATATAAAATGTATATGTAAACGAAATTGGATACTAATTAAATTGATCACTTATGTCTTATCTCAATTTTTGAATAACAATAGTTATTTATTAACTAATAAGTTAAGTGAAAATAGTATTGCTTAACAGATTAAAAGTTCTAAAAATGCTTATCTAAAGTGTATAAGTTTTTTCTAAATAAACAAAAAAAACTTCCCAAGCAGCTAAAATTATAAATTTTATTTTGGAAAATGTTTGGCAATGTTGAAAATAAAATATATGGGTTTGTTAAGGATCCAATGCTCTTGGAATGATGATAAAATAAATATTTGTAATTGTAGCCTCCAAACATTAATTAGAATAATGGCAAAGAGTGGGTACCTACATATCTCACTAATCTCCTAGTTAAGAGCTTAATTAATACAAATTAAAGTCCCTAACTAGTACCTAAGCAAATGATTCATATTTTTTAATTAGTTAGGCAAGTTTACAATCATATATCCACATGAAGTTTAATTCTGACTTCCTTTAAGGAGTTAATTAAGGATTTATTAACTTAAACAAATAATATAAATTGCTGCTGATGGAGCTGTGTCCCCCATTGTTTAGTTGGAACCACTTGATTAACCTAGTACTATTTTTAGTCAATCTAAACCTAAACCTATCCACAATTTCTTAAACCAAGAAATGGCATCTGAGTCAGCCTTTGGAAAACATAATTAAGCAAGTACTTACTAGTGTGGTCTAATCTAATTAAACTATTAATCCATTTTACTTTGATAAAGAAAAAGATTGTGTGAAGGGAGGATGAACTTTGTGCAAAAATGATTAAAAAAACGTCACATCATTCTAACATAATCAAATGGTACAAATCACTTAAACGTATGTATACTTCGGGATTAAATTTATAAAAGCTTTTATAACTCCATCTAAAGACAATGACAACGACAACGAAAATGACAATGACTTATCTCAATAATGAATGTAAATTTTCCATTGTTATTGATATACAATAGCAATACAAATATTATCATAATTGCTAATAACAATTGTTTTTTGTGTTGGTGGTGTTTCTATCGATTATAATAACAAATTCAATGTTATTAGCTATTAACGATTATCTTCATATTTTTTTCATTATTAGAAGTTGATTATCAACCAGTCCTTTTTTGTGGTGCCTATATTAGTACCTAATGTAAAAGAGGTGCTATTGCTTTAGCAATGATATTCAGTCACAACCCTGATAAGACTAGATAAGATATTTTTAAGAAAAAAATAGCAACAAAGAAAAACAAAGGGAGATTGAGAGAATAAATTGTTAGCTATATTTTCTTATCTTGTTTTAGTCTGAATTATTTGATAGTTTTCTTTAGTCATGATCTATAATTTTAAACATTATATTAGTGTTTATCTAGACAAAACAAGATCACGATTTTCTATGTCAATAAGTCGAGATGATAAACTAATCGGAAGCGTACCTGATGTCATTGCCCAAAACTTTTGAGTTACCACATGTTGGATCTTTCAATTCTATATAGTCTCTCTTGCCTCTCTCTAACGATGGAGGTTATTAGAAATGAAACTGTCGTCTATGAATCGGGGACCACATCCCTATTTATACTGTTTTTTATTTATTATTTAATCCATCATAAATAATAAAATATTCGGTTTCTACACATAATAAATTATACCATATTAATAACCAAACATGACTTAACCCGATAACTAAAATACTTTAGTAGATCACTTTATTAATTGAGTTCTGAATAAACAACAGCCCAAACACATTATTTATATATATTAGTCAAATAAATCTAACAATCTTCCACTTGGACAATATATGTAATTAAATGTGTTCATCTTTATGTACAAATAATGTAGCTATCATAATTTAAAGTCACTCTAAATCAATCTCGTCCATTAATTATATAAACATTGGACCAAAGCAGTTTTAATAACATTAGTTCGTAATTCAACCCATCAATGATCACGAATACCAATATAACTAAATGACATAGATCATAGTATGATTGTGTAACATAGAAATGACATCTAATGTGATCAATAATGTCAACTTCTAAGTGGTCCTTAATGAGATCAAAGTTTCCAATAAAACAGAGTGTAACAAATTTTTTTATTATCCATAAACTACAGTAATCAATAAGTCTATATTACATATATATAGAAACAAACTCCCATTAAAACTGAATATTTTTAAATGACAAAACACTCATTCGAGTAGTATGCTTCAAAAAGACCTTAGGTGGTAGTCCCCTAGTTAACGGATCTACAATCATAGAGTTTGTACCAATACGTTCTATATATAAATGACCACCCTGAACTCTTTCTTTAACAACTAGGAATTTGATGTCAATGTGTTTGACTTGGTTGAACTCATATTGTTGTTCAAATACATGACTGCTGATTTATTGCCACAAAATAACTTTAATGGTCTTTCAATTCTTTCCATAATTTTTAGTCCAGTTACAAAATTTCGTAGCCACATTCCATGATTAGATGTCTCATGACATGCTATAAATTCAGAGGCCATAGTAGAGGAAGCTATGAGTGTTTGTTTAACACTCTTCCATGAGATTGCTCCTCCAGCAAGCATGAAGATATGACCTGAAGTGGATCTCCGACTGTCTTGGCATCCAACAAAATCCGAATCTGAATCCGAATATCCAACGATCTCCGGTTGGTCCGATTTCTTATAATTGAGCATGAAGTCTTTAGTTCTTTTCAAATACCGCATAACCCACTTAACTGTTATCCAATGATCCATACCAGAGTTACTCAGATATCTAACTAACATTCTGACAATGAATGCCAAATTTGGTCGAGTACAAACTTGTGCATACATCAAACTCCCTAGTGTAGATGCATAAGGAATTTTTTGCATTTCTTCAACTTCAAGATCATTCTTAGGGCATTGTTGAAGACAAAATTTGTCCCCTTTAACAACGGGGGGTAATTCCTGATTTATATTCCTGCATGTCATATCTCTTTAGTATATTTTCAATGTAACTCTTTTGTGACAATCCAAGTATGCCTCGAGAACGATCTCGATGTATCTGTATTCCTAATACAAAAGAGGAATCACCAAGATCTTTCATCTAAAACTTAGTTGAAATAAATCTATTAGTTTCATGCAGTAAGCCAATATCATTGCTAGCAAACAATATATCATCAACATATAAAACTAGAAAAATGTGTTTGCTCCCATTGAATTTGTGGTATACACAATCATCAATTACATTACTCTCAAAACCAAATGAGATAATGATTTCATGAAATTTGTGATACCATTGACGAGAAGTTTGCTTGAGACCATATATGAATTTCTTTTGTTTACAAACTATTTTGTTTGGTTCTCCCACCACAAAATTTTCTAGTTGGTTCATAAAAATTGTTTTATCAATGTTATCATTTAGAAACGCAGTCTTAACATTCATTTGATGTAGCTCAAGATCAAAATGCGCCACTAATTCCATAATCGTCCTAAAGGAGTCCTTCGTCGAAATAGGAGAAAAAGTTTCTGTAATATCAATACCTTCCATCTGAGTGAAACCCTTTGAAACAAGACGTGACTTATATCTTTCCACATCACCTTTTGAATCCTTTTGGTTTTAAATATCCATTTACAAACAATAGGTTTCACACCTTCAAGTAATGATACTAGATCCCAAACATCATTGTCTTTCATGGACTTAATTTCTTCATACATGGCAATAATTCATTTATGAGAATTAGAACTATGCATTGCTTGATATAAGTTGATATGATCATCTTCCATCATCTTAACGATATCCTCATGTTCTTGGCGAAACACAACATAGTCATCCAAAATAGTATCTCTTTTCTCTTGTGGATCTTCGTAATGACATTTGTTTTTGAGGCTGTTGAGTTTATTCTTCAGGAATGTTTACCTCATTTCAATGGGAAGATTTGTATTCATGTCTTGAAGTTTTGGAATTGCAACTTGATTAATATCATAAATAAATTCATGATTATCATCAATAGTAATATCTAGAATTTGAACAAATTCCTCTTCAAATACAAATTCCTTAGTATATCTTCCCTCAAACTCAAAATCTTCAAAGAACACCGCATTTCTCATCTCAAAATTAGTTCTGTTCGTGGGAACAAAAAACTTGTAAGCTCTTGATTTCTTAAAATATATAATAAAGTAACAGCTAGCTGTTTTAGAGTCCAATTTCTTAACATGGGGCTTATAAGGCCTTGTTTATGCTGGACATCCCCAAATATGAAAATGCTTTAAGATTGACTTTTTACCAATCCAAAGCTCATAAGGAGTTTTAGTTGTTGATTTAGTTGGAACTCTATTGAGAATATAAACTACAGTCTTTATTGCTTCTCCCTAAAGAGATTCATATAAGGTAGAATAAAAAATCATACTTCTTACCATATCCTTAAGAGTTATGTTTAGTCTCTCAGATACACCATTCATGTTAAGAGAACCTGACATAGTGTATTGAGGTACAATTCCACATTCCTCTAGAAATTTAGTAAATGGTCCTAGACGTTGTTCTCCTGATCCATCATATCGACCATAGTATTCACCGCAACATCATATTTGATGACCTAAATTCTTTTACCAAGCTGATTTTCTACTTCAACTTGATATGCCTTAAAAACGTCCAATGATTGGGACTTCTCATTTATGAGGTATAGATAATCATATCTTGAATAATCATCTATGAACGAAATAAAATATCGTTGACCATTCCAAGAGATCGTACGGAATGACCCACATATATCTATGTATGAGTTTTAAGACGTATGTAGTTCTATAGGCACCTAATTTTCTTACATTTGTTTGCTTTCCATTAATACATCCAATACAAACCTCAAAATTGGAAAAATTAAGGGAATCAATAATTCCATCACTTACAAGCCTTTCAATTTTTTGTTTAGATATATGACCTAAACGCTTGTGCCAAATTAATGTAAAATTCTCAATTGTTAATTTTCTTTTAGTACCGCGTGTACTTGTATTCAAAGTTTCATTATGTGAGGCAACTATATCAAGTAAATATAGATTATCATAAACCGACAAAGATCCAGTTTCAATAATACTTGAATTTAAAGAAAGACTAAACTGACTATTCCCAAATGAACAATAAAAACCAAATTTGTCTAAAACAGAAATAGAAATCAAATTTTGTCTAAAAGATGGTACAACAAAAGTGTCTTTTAAATCCAAATAAGAACTCGTTCTTAATATTAATCTAAAACTCCCAATAACCTCAACTTCAACTAATTTGCCATTGGCCACAAATATGAATCTTTCATCATTACTTGACTTTCGGCAGCATAGGTGACCCTACATAAAAACAATAATGTGAGTAGCAGCACCAGAATCTACCCACCAAGTGTTACTCGGTACTGAAGTTAAATTAACCTTAGAGCAAACTAAAATAAGAAAGTCACCTTTCTTTGCACGCCACATGTGATATTTGGTGCAGTCCCTCTTCATGTGTGTAGTTTGTCGACAAAAAAAACAACTAAATTCTTCATTTTCTTTAGTTTGTTGTTTCTTTTGTGCAGGACCACCTACAACTTCTTTAGGGTTCTTCCTTTTATTTCATTAATCCATGAAGTTATTTGTCAAATCCAGATGAGCACTTTCACTCCGATCTTGCTTCAATATTTCTTCCTCTTGCACACAATATGAAATGAGATCATTAAGAGTCCATTTCTCCTTCTGACAGTTTTAACTTACCTTAAACTAGTTAAATTGTGCATGAAGAGAGATCAAAACTAAATGCACGAGTAGTTCATTAAAAAGCTCTAACTTTAGTGCTTTTAATTTTGAAGCAATATGAGACATTTCTATAATGTACTCCCTTATATTTCTTTTTCCTTTATATTTCATTGAGGTTAAGTTCGCAAGGAGCGTGCTAGTTTCAACTTTATCATTTTTTGCAAATGTTTCTCAGTTTCGTCAATGAATTCCTTAGCATCAATAACTTTAGAGATATCACCCCTAAATGTTTATGGAATTCCTCGCTTGATGATCATTAAACACATGCAATTTGATCTTTCTCACTTTTCAAGGTCCCGTTTTTCATCAAGGGTACCCTTAGTCTTAATAGTAGGTCAATCAATCTGAAGCGCAAGGATTGGATCCATACAACCGAGGATAATCAAAACATTTTTCTTTCCAGACCTTAAAGTTGTTTTCATTAAGTACAGGAATCGAATTAACATTAGCAGATATTGAAGAAGCGGAAGCATTAACTGAAAATATAAGCACATAATTTATCCAAATATAATTAGTATTTTATATTAAGATTTGTCCATCAAAAAATATATTATCTGGCACAACGTTAAAAGTTATTCTTTTGACATAAATCTTAACTTCTAAGTGATAATTTAGTGTTATTATCAAATATTGACAATAAATCATGTCAAGCAATAATTCTATCTTTGGACCGAAATATTATTCACATGAAAAAAAACCCGAATAATTGTCACATATTTATAATTACATGTATATATTTAATCCGACCTGACAATATTGATCTTCCTTTAGGTCGATACAATATTCGCATTAATTAAAAATATATTATCATTAAAATTCTTAACAAATTAATATTCACAAGAGAGGATACTTTGGTAACATGTTTTTTCTATTAATTTGTTTTATAATAATAAACTCCTTTAATTTTAATATAGTCTTGATTCTTTAATTTTTATTAATTTTGGTATAGTTTAATTTTAGTTTACTAAAATAATTAGAAGTTTTTTTTATGATATTTTATATTCTTAATAATTAATATAAAATATATGAGTAATAAAAAAATAATTGTCTCTGACATATTTAATGTCTTGGAGAAAAATAACCGTAAAAATAAGAAATGTTTATTTATTATATATAAAGGAATATAATAAAACAAATAATAAATAAATTTTGGTTGCCCTTTTAAAATTATATATATATATATATATATATATAAATAATAAATATATAATGACATAACAATACATAGTCTTTATTTATTTTATGTAACCGCAAAATGGGAGCAAACACTATGAACTCAAAAGTTTTTTTTTTTAGTTTAAAGAAATTGTATTCTTATCATAATCTTAACCTCAACAATGATATAATAATAATCTTAAGGTCAACATATTCTTCATATCATAATTTTAACATTAACAGATCAACATTTTTTCTTATCATAATTTTAACTTCATCTTATCAACATAGAGATTGACTCTGATACTACTTGTTAGATATATTTTCTCATCTTGTTTTAGTATGGATTATCTGATAGTATTCTTAATCATGATCTATAATCCTAAACATTATATTAGTATTTATTTAGACAAAACAAGATCATGATTCTCTATGTCAATAAGTCGAGATGATAAACGGAGTGGAAGTGTACCTGATGTCATTGCCCAAAGCTTTTGAGTTACCATAGGTTGGATCTTCCAATTCTATAGACAATTTTCAATTCTATAGACAATCTCTCTTGCTTCTCTCTAATGATGGATGTTATGAGAAATGAAACTAACGTCTATGAATCGGGGATCACAACCCTATTTATATTGTCTTTTATTTATAATTAAATACATTATAAATAATAAATAAATATCCGGTTTCTATACATAATAAACTATACCGTACTAATAACAAAACATGACTTAACCCAATAACTAAAACACTTTATTAGATCATTTTATTAATTGGGTTCTGAATAAACAATAGCCCAAACATATTATTTATATATATTAGTCTAATATATTTAACATAAATTAGACCGACTCCCTTCTTCAATCACTCCCGCTTTTGTATTCTAGAGAGCTGCCTAAGTAAGGACCATTTAACAATGCTAGTAGTGAGTCTGTCTGGGGACATGTTAAGGTAGGGATCGCTGAATTTACTTCTCTTCCCAGTCAAGCAAGATAGATATAGAAGGAAAGGAGCCCTCACTCTGTTAGATAGTTCCATCTCAAAACTTAGGAAGTCTTGGAATTTCTTATTTTGGATGTAGAGCGAGTTTTCGTTTGGTCTCGATCGTCTTATTGGTACGTATTGTGGTAAGAGACTTCTTGCCCGGTGTATTTCCCTTCTTTAAGTTGATTTTACTACTCTTTTATCACTCTCCCGCCTTTGTTCTTTTCTTTCGTAGAGGGAGTAGATTACGTTTACTTTCTTCCATATTCTACTCTATAAGTCACTTTAGTGGTCTAATTAATTTCTCTACCTACTTTACATTAAGTATATATATATATATTTGAATCTTGAATGTCAAACGAAATACCATTGAGTTTAATGTTTTTAGGAAGGTCGACAGTTTTTAGAAAGTTGATAACTTATTCGAGTTCTACATTTTTAATTAATGGAAAGATTAATGATTGAACTTGTCAAAGTTTGATTTTTTTTGTGTCTTAATTATTTTTATCCAATTTATGTTTAGTTATACTATTTTAAAACCAAATTTTTTTTTTCTTTTGTAATTCCTTATCAATTAACATTTGTTACATCTTCAATTATATATCTAACTCCGTCAGGAGACAAGTTCTGCGCCTGATTAAATAGTTAAGTGTGTTTGCGAGCTATATACTTAATCTGTTATCATATTTTGTCATGCTAGTTCTCATGTAATTCCCAAAAATAAATATATATCTAACTCTTGATTATTATCGAAATTGATTTGGAGGAAAAATTAAATGAAATGAAACTTTCATTATATGTTTGTTTATAAAGTTTCATTCATGTGATCCCCTCTTCTAGTCATGTGGCAATAAAATATGGATATTCCCAGCCTCCCTAAAGTCTTGGGTTCGAGCACATTAGACGACAAATTTATGCGCATAGTTAAATGGTTAAGTATGTTTATGGGCTATGTTCTTAACTCGAGAGATTAGTCACACTCCAAAGGGAGAAGCGAAACCCAACGTTCTTAAAAAAAGTTTCATTCATATGGTCAATTTATTAAAACAATTTTTAATATCTTCACTAAAGGATAATATACTATTAGAGATGGCACAGGCCGTCGTTAAAAGCCCAAATACTGACGTTAATAATTATTAGCGTCAGCAAACAAAATTGTTGACGCTAAAGATTTGGTCGTTAAAAGATTATGAATTTTAACCACAACGATCTTCCCTAATGCCGACGTTGATAATCCTTTCCGATTCAATTATTAAAGTCGGCGTTAGGAGAGGAGAGCCGACGTTGATGAAGATCGATATTAACGTAGAGTTGACCGTTAATATCGTTCTTTATTAATGTCAACTTTACACTAACACTTACGTTAATATTGATATTTATCAACATTGACTTTCTCCTAATGCTGACGTTGATAATCATTGCGCTCGGGTTGTTTGAACCGGGAAATTTGACGAAATGACCCTAAAAAGGGCCTTATTTGCATTCGTGGTCACCGCATAATTTTTAATACGCTGGTGACCACTTTATTTTTTTGGACGAAAATACTCTCATTGCAAAACAGAAAGGCCCATCGCGAAGGGAAAATGTGTTTTATATAAATACTCAAAAATTTTTAATTTCGTTATTTTCCTTTCTCTTTCTTCTCTCTCTACTCTGCTCTCTCTCTCTTTCGCGTGCGACGACGACGTAACCCTAAACGAACACATCATACAGATCGACGACCAAAACCAGTTCTAATCCATTATTGTTCATTATACGTATCGATTTATGTTCTTATTTCCATTATGTTCATCTTCAAACCTAAACTATGAGGTTGTTCTTATTATTCATCATGTTTATATCTAGTTTTGTTCATATTTTGTTCATCTTGTTCATATTAGTTGTTCGTCGATGATGATATTTGCAGATGATGCTCTAAATCGGTTCTGTTTCAGAGAAGATTCAGTTTCGCAATGGGACTTTACATTTCGCAAATGAAATTCACGTTTCGCGAATGGGCTTCACGTTTCGCATTGGCCCAAAATTTCTTATTTTTTACAGTTAATCATGACTTCATTTAGGAAGGTATCAACATCACTCTTGGTTTTGAAGAGAATCTGTGTTAGAAAAATAAACCTTAATAATATTTACATTGAAACATCTAGATTCTTCAGGAAAGGTTTTTGAAGAAACGATCATTGAACTTCAGGTAAAAGAAGATAATTTGAAATCGATTCGTAAGTCCATTGAAGAAAGTAAAGAAGAAGTTGAGTTGTTAAACAAAATAAACACAACTAGTCACATCATGAGCATAGACACGAGCATGCACGAATCTATAAACAACGAATTAAATGAGCACAACTAGACCTAAGCATGATATATCAATTCTAAATCAATTCATTTTATGCTCACCTTTCCCATTTCATTTTCTAAACTACCCATATTTATATTATCATTCTAAAACTACCCACATTTACATTATCATTCTGAAACTACCCACATAGCTCTAAATATATTTAGATTCTCTTTAACTTAATAAATAAAATAAAATAAATAATTAAAAATAAATTAACTTGAACAATATAAATAAAATAAAATACATTATATAAATATTAAAAAAATGTAGATTATATAAATAAAAATAGGAGAATTTTCTCTTTTATTTAACAAGATTTTACCTAACCAAAATTAAATAATTTATAAAATAATAATAAATAAAAATATCTTTTAAATATCATATACTTTCTAATAATTATCGTGTGATATTTATCTAAAATTTTAAAAATTATAATATTTTATATTTAACTAACATAATATATTAATTAATAATTTAAAACAACACGTATCATATTAAACTAACTTAACTCATTTAGTTAGACTAATTAATAGACACCAATTCGACACCATGACTAATTGTAGTAGACATAACACAACACACGAGTTAGAATGACACAAAGAAATATTTTGATACGAGTTATCACAACACGAACAAACATGTTGACACGAGTTATCACGACATGAATGAACCCGTGGATCATGATATTTTAAGCGAGTCAATGTACAATACAACATAGGTGAAAATGAGTTTCTATACGTAACGACACGATTTAAAGTCTGATACAAATTTTTTGAGTCGAATACGACTGTTTATGTTTATGCATGATGCTTAGCTCTAGTCGTGACTTCAAAATTATCTCTAAAAGATAAAAAAAAATATTAATGTTGAAGGAGAAAATATAGTTAAAATATAAACAAAATGATAAGAGATTATGAAATATAAAATATGATATCGTAATACAAAACTCGTAATATATTTGAATCGATCGGTTAAACATGACTTATACTAAGATGATGGTTATCCTCTCAGTGAGAATGAATATAATTTGATTTGAAGACGAAATACGAGTTTATTAGTCAAAATATGCTTTAATTAAAATATGAAAAACACAACATAGTTAAGGTGATCTGACAGTTTTAAATTAATTATTATTGATGTTCAAATTTCGATCCTAAAATAAGAATGTACATATTTAAAGTAAAGTTATGTTCTTCGTTTTATACTTTTTCAAAAAATTTAATTATTTTAAACAAAATTATGTAAATAAATATTTAAGCATAATTTAATGTACATGCAGCATTATATTTATTACCTTAACTTTCTAAATAAATATTATTTTATTAAATTTTACTATATAATCTAACCTCTTATAACACATTATTTAAATGCTTGACTTGTTGATCTTTTCAAAAAAAATATTAACTTGTTAAGTAAACTAAATAAGCACTACCAAATTTTAATTTTTTTTGTAAGCATTCTAAAAACACTTAATTGTGATAATTTAGCATAAGGATAGTATGGTAATTTCAAAACAAACAACATTCTTTCTCAAACCTTTAAATAGTGGAGTAGCTTGATGTGGACTGCTGCGTGTTCATCTTTTCCAAGTCCACTTTCTCTCTCTCTCAAAAACAAACATTTCTGAATTCATGGATGACAAGAATGTTCAAGATCATAATGGATCAGAAAGAACCGAACCGGTCCGATCAAGATGGACACCTAAACCTGAACAAATACTAATACTTGAATCCATATTCAACGGCGGTATGGTAAACCCACCAAAAGAAGAAACCATAAGAATCAGAAAACTCCTCGAGAAATTCGGTTCCGTCGGAGACGCCAACGTTTTCTATTGGTTTCAAAACCGCCGTTCCCGTTCCCGTCGCCGACAGCGCCAAATCCAAAACGAACAGCAACAGAAAGACAAAACCCTTTATTTTCAGTCAACCATTCCTTACTCGGGTCCCACAGTCGGGTTCGGAAGCAGCGGGTCGAATCTGGGTTTTGCCGGATCTTCTACCACCGCCGCGGGCGGTGGCAATAGCTGCGGGTTTGAAGATATTTACGGTTATACCGGTCAAATTTATTTGCCGGAAATTGAGCATAACTCCGGCATCCAAACCCTCGACTCCTCCAATTCGCAGTTTCATCATCATACCGGTAGAATTATATAATTGCATGGATGAATTTTTTCATTGAATTAATTTGCTTTAGCTTACTAATCTCATCTTTTTTTATCCTTCAATTTAAAAAATAATACAAAATGTGGCCATAACCTAGCTAGAAGAAGAAATAGCACACGTTTCTCTCTCTAGATTTTGTTTAGAATTAATTATATATATAAACACACAATTTGAAAGTGGGTTTAATTTAATAAATATAGGTTACCCATTTGGAGGATATTAATGTTGGCAACAAATATTAGTTTGAAATTAATTAAATAAATATTAAAAGTTGAATCATTTGTGTTAATTTTGTCAGGGTTTATAACAGTGTTCATCAATGGAGTTCAGACTGAGGTTCCAAGCGGGTCAATTGATATGAAATCTATGTTTGGTGAAAATGTTGTTTTAATCCATTCTTCTGGAATCACTGTTCCTTTCAATGAATATGGCTTCCTACTGCACACCTTACAACATGGTGAAAGCTATTTTTTGGTAAGCTACCACTCCTAATTAGCTTTTTTCTTTTTTGAAAAGGGCTAGCTATCAATCCCTAGATTGTTCATTCTCTTGAAAATAAAAACTACTAAAGTATTCTAAAGTGTTGTATCCATTGACATCATTTTTGACATTCATATTTCATTTGATGTTTGATTGGTATTCTAAGGATTGATATTTGTGTTAGTTTAAATATTGATTCCTTTTCTCCTTTCTTATTTGATGTTTGCTTTTACTAATGTCATTTTAATTGGATTCTAATTTATTATTACTCATATTATAACTTGTATTGAACTATTTCATCTTCTATCTATACATTTCATAAAAATTTGGATTAATAATTAAAATGCATTTTCTTATCTAAAAAAACTAATGCATGACTATTGATCATGTCATTATTTCTTATTAAGTTAAAGATTTTTAAATAATTCCAACATAATTAAACATCATATCACTTCCCTCTAATCGATTACGTCACTAAATTTATTAATCAAAATATTAAAATACCCAAAATTTAATAAATATATATTATTTTTTTATAATACCTTTTGGATCTTTTTAAAAAATAAATAAATAAATACTCTTTCAAAATTATTAACAATCAAGATTATTTTTAAAAAAAATCTTATAACGAATTTGGCCTTGGTTTATAATTAATTCAGTTTTCACACGAAAGTAATTTTATTCGTGCCTTTTGGAACCAATAAAAGATTTTCATATAAAAACTTTTATAAGATTGCTTAAGAAAATCATTAATGAAATATCACCAACACAAGTCTTTGGTTTCTCATAGTGGATGGAGATCAAACAATGAAGTATAATTGTTTATTATAAGATTAAATAATGAGTTAATGGTAGGGAAATATGGTTTTGAACATTTAGTGTTGAAAGTCAATCTTTACTGTGAAGTACAAAATTGAGACAGCTAATAAAAAAAGTAAAGATTATTCTCTCTGCAGTGTAATAAGATTCCTTTGCAGAATTTGTTGAATTAATAATTAAATATTGATTGCAGGTTTCAAGAGGAACATAAAATAGGATTGCAGCAGCAATACCCACCGGTCGACTGCTGTTGTTGGTTTCTTGGTCCTTTCTCTAATAAGAAGAGGGTTGGCAATGGCAGCCAATATTATTGCCTCTGCAGATATATTATTATTATAAATATTTTTGGTCTGTTCTGAAGAAATTATGTGTTAATCATCTTCTTTTTCATGTCTTATAATAAATAATATTAATTTATATATATATATATATATATATATGCTGCATGTTCATCATTTTTTTGTGTACTCATGGGTTCATCCTTTTAAAAAAAAACTATAAAAATATGTATAGCTGCATGTTCCCATTTGTTTTATTGTGATTTGTGAGGTGAAATTCAATTATAATAATAATTTACTAGTTTGTATATAAGCTAAGTTTGTGATTCCAATTCTTACAAAATAAGAGATGAGAAAGTATCTTGAAATTAAGTGGTATTTTGGATATTTTGATTTCTCCCAAAGTAAAGATATATTGAGAAAGTTTCTATGATACTTGAGACTAATAAAAAAAATGTGAATGTATTTTAAGTGTATTTAAAAAGAAAAATGTGATTGATTGTATATGGAGAATTGGGTGACTACATCCATGTGTTGTTTCTCAATATCTTTTGTTAAGGATAAAGGCCATTTTATTTATTTATTGAATTAATGTAAATAAATGTTGAAAATTCATGAAAAAAATAATCGGATACAAGTTTTGAGACATGGGTATTTAACTCTTTTTTAAGAAGTCAATTAACTATGAGACATGTTAACATGGATTTATCATGTGAGGAAGATGTGTCCAAGGAGACTCCAATTCCCGATTTTATACATCATCATTTCCTTGGAAGATTAAGAGTTGTGACTCACTCACCATGTCTTGGGGTACATGATCTCCCAAATATGGTGAGGATAACTCAAAATTTTGACCAGATCCAAATAATGGATCATGAGTTACCTATTGGAGAGTTGATCACTTGGTTAAATTAAGATACATCACCATTCTCATGAACAACTATCTATTGTTTAGACTTTTTCACTATGTTGTCGAAGAAGAATCTCGCTCGGAGCTACTGAACAAATTTGATGGAGCATGTTAGCACCATGTCGATTTGACTAATTATGGTTGATTTTAGCGGTAATAAGGTTTATGGACGAAGAGGCTCAAAGTTCATGATATGTATATATATTAGCCTAAACTATATATGATCGAAATAGGAAGCCTTAGTACTTAAAATATTTTAGATTTTTTAAGACTAAATGGATGATGGGATGCTAGAACAATGAGTATTAAGATCCATGAGTTGTTTTGCGCTCTCTTGCATTCTTAGGTTCGGAAACTTTCTTTTCATTATTTTTAAGTATATATTCTTCTAATTGATTTTACTATATTTTTTTTTGTTTATATTTTAAATTTTTTTGAAAACTCACTCAAACTCATGAATTGAGAACAATTAATAATATATGTGTTTTACTAATGAGATATGAATCACCATGTTATTAATTTATTTTACTGAAAAAATCAAATTGATCAATTAGGGGCATCTAAAAGAGACAAAAACATTGATCAGAAGACATCAAATTAAGTCATCAAAGCATTGCTACAAAAGATATTGAGTTTCATAAACATTTTGTCATAGTGGATGCATGTTGTTATATAACTTCTATTTTTGTTTATTGTAATGTGATTATGCTTTTTCCGACTTATTTTTGGTCGACATAGTTCTTGTTCTTCTTGTATCTTGTTGACCATCTTGACATCTTCTTGGTTTTATAGGTATTAATTAATTATTATAATTTATAAACAAAATAAAAACTTTATAACACGGAACTGAATGATGCATCTCCTTTAATTATTTTTTTTTTATTTTTTTTTGTTACTTTCTCTCCACTCTCGATAATAATAAGAATATAATAAGAAGAAGAGGAGGAAAGAGAGCAGACGAGACAATTTTATGTAAGCTGTAGTTTGCATGATTTTCAGTAGAATTGAGGTCACTATGTGATATGATATCACATGCTTTGCTTCTGATCACTTCTGATTAAATGAGTCCCACTTCCAACTATTACCCAATAACTCTTCTTCTTACTTTCTATTTTTTTTAATCAATCTAATATGATAAAGATCAATCACATATATTTCTTTATTATTAAGGGTATATCAATTACTTTGTGCTTATCTCAATCAATTTTTAAGTCACTTTATCCTATGAATTCAACAGCTCACTTAACTTAATTATACTTCTAAGTATTTTTTAAAGAAACAATCATTTACTTGAGACAACAATAAAATTGAAGCAAACATGGAAAAAAAATATTAGACAACTTTGTTGGAGGAGTACTTCAAGAGGAGGGTGCTAGCTAGGATTAAAAAATAGACTATGTGATTTGGGTTTTATGTGAATTATACGATAAAAGTATTTTACTCTGGTCGGATAACTTTTAGTAGTGTCACGGAGTATTCGTTTGGTATTTTCGGGCATTTGAGCTCTAATTTAACGGTAAAGAGTGTTCAGTCAACAGTTTAGTATTTCTTGATTCTCTTGTTTATTACAAAATAATTGAACTTTAGTGACACTTCTTAGCAACTTATACAACAAAGTGTGTTTTTAAGCACTTTTAGCGACAGAAAGACAGTAAATGCAACACTTTGATCACAAAGTTGCTCAATAGTTTTTTGCTGAGTTTTGTTCAACTATTATTTAGCCACTATCATTGAAACTTTTTTTTATTATTTAATGAAATCTACAATTGCAACTTATATTCAAATATATTTGTGACATTTTTCATTAAATATATTGCAACTACGTCCAACTATCCAACTATCCTGTATAATATTATTTTCATTTAATAATAACACTTCTCATTTATATATTGTCTAGAATATCCGATGTGAATAAAATGGCTGGGACACTCAGTTACAATAAAAAAAAAAAATAAAGTAAAACTAGGATCTTCCTAAATCATAATAGAATACTGCGTCATCACCTAAGACCACGCAAAATGGTACCACTCCCAACCAACAAAGAAGGAACTCTGAAATGCTAGAACGCGATACCAAAACGAAAACAAGCACTGAGGTAGCCACAAAAAGAACATTGTCTTACTAATTCAATAAACAACTAACAGGCAAAAGAAAATCAAGCCCCTAAACTGGCCAAAAGATCACAACAAGCTCCTAATCCATCTAATTTCGGCCACCAAAAAATGGAACCCTTGGATTTTTTTAAAACATTATTTGTATCTATACATTAGTATCGAAAGTCCTCGCACCATGTAGAAAACATGTATCTTGAGACGTGCATTATGAGATTTCCAGGTATTAGTTGTTCAATAATATTATTTTAAAATCACACCCTCTAGTAAAACCTTGATCCGACCAGATATCCAAATGTAGGTTATTGGATATCCAAAAGATGAAGTACCTTCTTTCCTCTAAATGGCTGCGGAAGTAAAATTAAGTAAATGCGCACAATAATCAAAACAAAATTAAAATTAGCAAAATGTTAACAACATAACATGACTGTTCAATAATACTTTAATCATCCAGATTGAGATTATCATATATAACAGTCTAGATTTATTCTGATTCATCCACCTTACTTAGATAAAGTAGACATACCTTTGTATTTTCGATTATATATATGAAGTGTTTTCTCCCTCATTTCTTTTCAAAATATTTTTTTCTCATTGTTTTCTTAGCTCCAAATTTTTTATTGTTACAAACACCTATTGTCAAATTAATTGCAAAATGATAAAATTATAAACACTTTTTTCCAATTGCAAAATTGGTAATAGCTAAACTTCCATTTTTTTTTGTTGTGCACTAGTATGAAAGAGGTTAATAGGGACTGTTGCATTATCCATTGCCAGTGGGCAAAAAATAAGCGAGAACATTAACAAAAGAGGGTAATAACAATAGAAAATAGTGTTGCTAACTATTACTTAATTTCTCGTTTGTAATATTTTTTGTCCAATAACGCGATAGGTAGATTAAATATTGATTTATTGGAGAAAATCTACCTATATCTAAGAAGGGGATGAAAAGGAATGTGATGAGAATGGAAAAGTTGTGGGAATAATTAAGTTGATTGGGGAGGATAGAATATATAGAGGAGAGGTACTATATATATCACTAGGGAAAATGTACTTGTATACTGAATATAATACAAATTAAAACTCTTAGCATATAAAATTGATTGAAATATTAAAACTTAACTATGAATTTGAGAAAGTGTATATATATGAAAACAATGTGGATGAAAGTGTGTCGTTTAGTGCAATTGACCGGCAAAGATATGGTATTCCAATTAAGTTCATGCATTTGATCTGGCTGATGATGTTCTCAGCCAACGGGTGCAATTTAGAGTCGGAGTGGTCCCAAAACTTTGACTAAATGGGACAAAAGCCACACATCATGGGAAAGGTAAAATCAGAAAGTTAAGTGGGTGCCATGTTTGATGTTTCTTAGTAGGGAGCCTCCTTTTTGAAACTATAATTAATATTTCATTTTCTATGATTTTTAGTATCAACCTACCTTTTTGTGGGGAGGAGACATTTCCTTGTGTGATAAGATGGCCATAGAGGACTAGAGTTTAGACTATCCTAGCTATAATCTATAAGCTATAAGCTAGCTAGTTTGTTTGTTTTTTATATTTGTAACGTCGACCAAAATAACTGTTGCACGAGCTTTCTCTTTTTAATATTTGCTTATTGCATCTCAATTAGACCATTTTGCAACCACTCAACAACTACATTTTGTTGTCGAGTACAAATCTAAGTTTGGTAAGACTTTGAAAATGGTGAATATCATAAGAATAGGTTTAGTAAGATTGAGGAAAAGATCTTGTAATTGTAGTTTTCTTGGTGGCATCCCCAAGGTCTTGTGCTTGATTGTGTGATTATGGTGTGTTTACTTGGTCTTTGATAGGTATATATTCCGTCATTCTTGTGTTAAATTTTTTATATTGATTAGTACTTTTGTTGTGTGGATGATAGAAAATTATCGATTAAGTTAGTTTGGATTGTTATCGTCTATAGATTTGATTATAAATGAAGAAGATAAATCAATAAAATATTCTTCGCGTTGATTTTATATTTCTATCTTCATTTATATTTTATTATAATTTAGATATCATACTATTTTATGCAATTTATTAAGATTTTTTATTAAAAAATTAAAAAAATATATTATGCAAACATATATAATAAATTAAGGATATCACAAAACCATATATCATTTTATATTATAAAAATGTTAAACTTTTATTAAACAGTATTAAAAGTTATAAGCACATGAATAGTGTGATCGAACCTTTAACCACATAATTTCTATAAATAAAACATAATATTTCTTAAATAAAAGACTTTAACTAGTAAAACATGTTGTCACTCCCATTGTTAACCGTTTTCTTATAAATTCTCATATCATTATACAATAATTGAGGGACAATAACCACTAGTAGAAATATTTAATACTTATTTTTTGTGGTTAACAATCTCTTTTACACTAGTGAAACCTTCCTTTACCATTTTGGTAAAAAAAAATTAATCTCATTATTGTGTAATGATACAAGAATTTACAAGAAAACAACCAAAACTCTGATAATGGAAAAGTAATTAATAGAAATAAGATAAATTTATTAATATATTTAATAAGTGACTGAAAATATTAAGACTTTAAACAATGGTGGCACTTAAGTTTAGGAATTTTATGGTGTTTAAATTAAATTTTTTTAGGAACTATAAATTGTTTTATAACTTATTTTATTTTTAATAATAAAATAAATATAACTAAGAAATCATATATTTCAGATTGAACATGGTTATCGTACTAAAATAAAAGGAAAAGAATATCATCCACATATTATAATTAAATCTTATTTGTGCTGTTATTAATTACTACTTCTAATAATAATAATGTAATAAACAATATAGTATTATATTTATCACATGACATGTCTTCAAAAACATCATGAATTCTTGTCGTGTTCATATCATTTATTAGAATACGATAATAAAATAGACTCTAATTAGACTTTTGATCTCTTCATGATATTCTTTTTAATTCCTGGTGATGTGAAGGTTATGAAATCTGTAATATTTTAATATTTTTTATATCCAAATATTAATTAACCCTTCTGGAAAGTCTCTCTATATTTATCATAAAAAATAGAAAATAGTTCAAAAATAAAATTTCTCATTTTATAATGGCTTCCGTAATAATTCAATGTTTTCATAAGAGCTGATCAACATAAAGATGGAAATCCTTGAAATGCGTGTTTTCTTTTTTTATGATTTTAATAGAATTTCTTATATTCATAAATATACATTTTCATATAGAAAGATCACGAATTTTATTCTAAGAAATAAAATAACAAAAAATACTTGAAAAACAAAAATGAACTAAAAATCAGGACAAATTAGATACGAAGATTAAGCGTGTACATATAATCTGTATCATTGTTATTACATGCAATTTTCTTGATTAATTTGTTCAATCTTTATGTAAACCTATCATTTTCTTCATTAACAAACAATCCAATGTCTGATCTAAACTATAAACCATTTTTGTAATCAACCTACTCATTTTTCATGATCTAGGGTGAACCTCGACCCTCGTCTCTATCGATGAATTGACCTAATTTTTTTCCGTTGTCCATTCATTTTCAACATCTCCAACCGAATGAACGTAAACCCTTTTGGTAAAGTCAAAAAAATAATATAATCTTTCATTGACTAGCTAGCTTCGATTTTGGGATTCATTTTTTTTTTTTTTTTGTCTCACTACTATCTTATGTATATTTTTAAATATAATTTCTTCCAAGATAGCTAAAAAAATGATTGGATTTTGTAAGAGGGAGGCAAGGTGATTCCAAAACCCTAATCCATAGATTCAGGATGATTTGCTCCATTAAAGGTGTAAGTCATGAGCTGTACGTGTTCACATGCAAAGCCATATATATAATCTGAAAGCCAAGAAATACGAGTAGTACTCATGAGTACCCACATCATCATTAATCATCTGGCTATTTTCTATCATCAATCAAAAGTAAGTGTTACGCTCTCCCAACTTTAATTCATTTCTCAAATTTTTATTATTTACCAAGTACAAATTATCAATTATTATTATTATTTACCAAAAGTACTATCATGATGAATTATCTATTGATTTTTGTCTTTTTTTTAAAAGACCTTTGATTGCTTTGTTGCACGACTAGCTAGTTATGGGTCATGAAGATAAAATAAAATATCACAATTCATATGTTTCAGTTTTCTTTTATACCTTATATATATCAAATTCTTTTTCTTTCTTTTTTTTGGTTATTATATGATCCAGTGAGAATGGAATATAAAAATTTTGGTCTATTAAATAAGACTCCTATCATTTAAACTATATATCAATAAATACAATTTTTTAGTAGTGTTATTATTGAATCATTAATCACATTAACTGTTTACTATAATGCTACAACTTTTTACTAATACAAATGATGAATAATTGGTAGAGTCAATTGTAATTTGATTTTGATTAATAATAAATAATTTTAAATACATAACTCACTAACTTTATAAGTTAACACGTTAATTTTATTAACAAAATCACAAATTTATTTATAGCATGACAACATTTATTGAACTCGCAATAATATTGTCCTTGTTATAACTCTTTCTTTTTTTATCTTTTCTCTATCTTTTCGAGGGTTGAATTAGGGTTTAGTTGTTTCGAAGTTTAATTTTACGTGGCATAAAGTTTTTGTCGAGTTTGAGTTTTATTATATTATTTTGGATCAAAACATTTGTGTTTTTCTTTTATTATGTTTTTATATAAAAAAAAAATTATGAAGGGTTATTAACTAATTATAATACCTTAAGGCAATGTTTGGTATGGGGTATAATATGTATAACATATAGTATAAACTATACCAATAATACCAATAATGTTTTTATAGGTGGTTGGTTAGAATTTTACTATTGGTATAAATTTATACCTCTATATAATTTATACCTCATATTTACTATATAAAATTGTAACTAATACTCTAAATACAACATTTTTCTTATATCACTTAATTTTTAATTTATTATTATACCATTTATTAATATTATATATAATATTTTATTTAGTTTTAATATTATTATTATACATAATTATTTTTAATATATATATATTTTAAATAGTTTAATATTTTAATTAAAAAATATACGTTTATTTTTAGAACAATAATTTTATTAATTATTATTTTATATATTTACTTATTATATATAATAATGTTTATTTTATATATTAATTTTATTTTAAATTTATTTTATTAAAATTATTAATTATATTCAAATTTAATAAATACAATTTACAGTTTATATTATAATTAATTTTTTATAATTTAATTAAAATTATATTAATTATTAAATAATAACGTTACAATAATTTATAATAATAAATAATATTATTTCTAATATAAATAAATATATAAAATAATAATAATAATTTTAAAACCATATTTATAAAATTTATACAAAATTCTTATAGTATATACCAAACACAAAATTATAAAGTGCTTACCACTTATATCATTTCTTATAATTCATACCAAACACCAATACAACTTAGACTACCTTATATAATTTATAGGGTATTACAATTTATATTTTTATGCAACTCATACCCTATATAATTTGTTTCACATGAATCTTATTAAGTTGACAACACAAAATTATAAATATTGTAAGTTATTTTATTGTTTTATTTTTGTTAGTACATTTTTAAAGAAGTATCGAATTGATTTATCATTGTATTTAATATATATTTTTATTCTCAATAATAACGATATGCCTTATATCATCATGTTCTTGGCGATATCCATCTTCAATCTCGTATTTAGTAAGTTTTATAACCTCCAATTCATTATAAACTGCAAATAGAAAGATGATATATCATTCATAATCCCCTTACAAACGCTAGGCCCTATCTTATGTTCTTGCAATATCCCTTTTCATCTTCAATCACATATTTTGCTACTAGCTAGAATTAGGGGTGAGCATAATATGGGTTTACCCAAACCCAACCCTAACCCAAACCCAAAATATTAATTTGGGTTGGTTAATATGGGTTGGGTTGAGTATGGGTTGGGTTGAGTATGGGTTGAGTTTAATTTGGGTTGGGTTAGGGTTACCCAAATTACCCAAATTATATAAATTTAGTTTAATTCTCTATTATTAATCCAATATAAACTAATCATCTTTCAACTTTAAGTCGAACACGTTTTTGACATGTTTAACATATTTTTCATACGTTTAACACGTTTTGCACACATTTAACACGTTTTTAATATTTTTAACACGTTTCACTTATAACATGTTTTTCACATGTTTAACACGTTTTTCACACGTTTAACACGTTTAACGCGTTTTTCATACGTTTAATACGTTTTTCACACGTTTTCACATTTTTGACACGTTTTCACGTTTTTGACACGTTTAACACGTTTTCACGTTTTTGACATGTTTTCACGTTTTTGACACGTTTTTGACATGTTTAACACATTTTCACACTAATAACACGTTTTTCACATTTTTGTCACGTTGAACACGTTTTTGACATGTTTAATACGTTTAACACATTTTTGAAAAGTTTAACACGTTTTTTACATTTTTGCACGTTTAACACGTTTTTAACATATTTAACACGTTAACACGTTTTTGATAAGTTTAACATGATTTTCACGTTTTTGGCACGTTTAACACGTTTTAAACATATTTAACACGTTTTTGATAAGTTTAACACGATTTTCACGTTTTTGACACGTTTACCACGTTTTTGACATTGTAACACGTTTTTTTATATATTTAACACGTTTTTCACACGTTTAACACGTTTTTAATATTTTTATCACGTTTTCACACTTAAAACATGTTTTTCACACGTTTAATACGTTTTTATGTTTTTGGCACGTTTAACAAAATTTTGACATGTTTAACACGTTTTCATACTAATAACACGTTTTTGTCATGTTTAACACGTTTTTGACATGTTTAATACGTTTAACGCGTTTTTGACAAATTAAACACGTCTTTTTACGTTTTTGGCACGTTTAACACGTTTTTAACATAACTAACACGTTAACACTGTTTTCACGTTTTTGGCACGTTTAACACGTTTTTAACATTTTAACACGTTTTTGATATGTTTAACACGTTTTCACACGTTTAACACGTGTTTCACACATTTAATATGTTTTTCACGTTTTTGGCATGTTAAACACGTTTTTGACATATTTGACACATTTTTCACACATTAACACGTTTTTCACATTTTGGTACGTTTAATACGTTTTTGACATGTTTAACATGTTTTCCACATTCTTAACATGTTTAAATGTTTGTAACATGTTTAACATATTTTTCACGTTTTTGGCACGTTTAACACATTTTTAACATTTTAACACGTTTTACACATTTAACATATTTTTGACATGTTTAGCATATTATTTTGCACGTTAACACGTTTTGATAAATTTTAACACGTTTTGTCACGTTTACCACATTTTTGGCATTTTTGACACGTTTAATATGTTTTTCACACGTTTGACATTAAACGTGTGAAAACGTATTAAATGTGTCAAAAATGTGAAAAACATATTAAACGTGTCAAAAACGTGTTAAACGTATCAAAATGTGCCAAAATGAGGAAAACGTGTTAAACGTGCCAAAAAAGTGGAATATGTGTCAAAACGTGTTAAACGTGCCAAAAACGTGAAAAACGTGTGAAAACGTGTTACAAACGTGTTAAACATGTTACAAACGTGTTAAACGTGTTAATAATGTGAAAACATGAAAAACATGTTAAACATGTCAAAACGTGTTAAACGTGCCAAAAACGTGAAAAATGTGTCAAAATGTGTTAAATATGTCATAATCGTGAAAAATGTGTCAAACATGTTAAAAACGTGTTAAACATGTCAAAACATGAAAATAGTGTCCAGCGTGTTGAATGTGTTAAACGTGTTGAATGTGTGAAAAACGTATTAAACGTGTCGAAAACGTATTAAACGTGTCGAAAACGTGTAAAAAACGTGTTAAACGTCTCAAAATGTGGAAAACGTGTCAAAACGTGTTAAACGTGTCAAAACGTGTTAAACGTGCCAAAAATGTGAAAAACGTGTGAAACGTGTCAACAATGTGAAAAACATATTAAGAGTGTCGAAAACGTGTTAAACGTGTCAAAAACGTGTCAAACATGTCAAAAACGTGTTAAACGTGTTAAAAACGTGTTAAACATGCCAAAAACATGAGAAACATAAAAAACGTGTCAAAAACGTGTTAAACGTCTCAAAACGTGGAAAACGTGTTAAACGTGTCAAAACGTGTTAAACGTGCCAAAAATGTGAAAAACGTGTGAAACGTGTCAATAATGTGAAAAACGTATTAAACGTGTCGAAAACGTGTTAAACGTGTTAAAACGTGTCAAAAATGTGGAAAACGTGTTAAACGTGTCAAAACGTGCCAAAAACATGTGAAACGTGTCGAAAATGTGAAAAATATGTTAAACGTGTCAAAACGTGTTAAACGTGCCAAAATGTGTCAGATGTGTCGAAAACGTGAAAAAATGTGTCAAAACGTGTTAAAACGTGTTAAACGTGTTAAAACGTGTTAAACGTGCCATAATGTGTCAAAATGTGTTAAATGTGTCGAAAACGTGAAAAAACGTGTCAAAACGTGTCAAACGTGTCAAAAACGTGTTAAACGTGTCAAAACGTGTTAAAAACGTGTTAAACATGCTAAAAACATGAAAAACGTGTTAAACGTGTCAAAAATGTGTTAAACGTGCCAAAAACGTGTTAACGTGTCAAAAACGTGTTATATGTATGAAAAACGTGTTAAAATTGTCAAAAACATGAAAAACGTGTTAAACGAATAGAAATGTGTTAAATGAGTCAAATACATGTTAAATAAAAAATAAAAATAAAATAATTTGGGTTACCCAACCCATACTCAACCCAACCCATACCCAACCCATATTAGTAAATAATATGGGTTGAATTATGGGTTGGGTAAATTTAATTTGGGTTGAATATGGGTTGGGTAATACGGGTTGGGTTTACCCGTTTGCTCACCCCTAGCTAGAACACTATATAGCTAGCCTACAAACCAACACTTTCGGGTTTGAAATCGCCAATTCCACTTGCACATTAACACCCAATTAATAAAGCTCACATTTGCGTCATCTTATAATCTCACTTAACAGAAAGTGGAAAAATCTAGAAAACTTATTTATCATATTTTTGGTCAGTTGATCATACAAATTAAGTTAGTAGGCAATTACTGGTAAAGAATGTATGAAAAAAACAAATTATAAACATGATGGAATATCTTGGGATAAACTACCTATTAGTAAGTTGTTTTAAATAAGAGTTGTCACAAAAATAAAGTTATTGTATCAAATGAAGGATGAGATCTGCATTGCATTGTAAAATATTTCACTACTTTTACATTGAAAATGAAAACAAACATTATTTGAACACATTGCATTACGTGTTTACTAAAACATAAACTATTTCACAAAACTAAGAAACCATATTGTATTGTTACACACGTTAATTTTTACTTGTGTGTTGTCGTCATCTCCTTCGGCGTTCTAACGATAAGGACCGGGCATTTTGCATGGTGAACACAATAATCACTTATACTTCCCAGCAATGTCCTATCATGCCAATAAATTAACTTCATTATTCACTTAATACTATATATAAATTGTGGACACCAATTAATTAAGCTACTAAATATTTGATGTATTATGAATGTGTTAGTAGTTAATTAAAATATCCTCTTTGATGTCTTCTAACTCATTTTTATACTCTGTTTTGTGTGGAAACCCTCTAATGAAAAAATTATAAATTTATTTTAAAATAATTATTTTTGTGTAAAGATAATTATATATCACAAATTTAGATTAATAGTTTTTGATGTAATAATTTTAAATCAATGCAAGTTTTGGTGGCTTTTAAGAGTGAGTATTTTATCAACTTTATAAGTGTTTTTTTCTTCCAAAAATTAAGTGTAAGATAATAAAATTCCACATTTTGTAAAGAAAACTTGTAATAATATTTCTAGTGTAGTAAGCTTTGTTAAAATCAATTTTAATAACTACTGATATTAACGGCGTGAACTCAACCAATGTCGTTATTGTTATTAACAACGACAATAAATATATACGTCGTTATTGTTATTACAACGACCATACATTAGAAAGGTTTCTTCCGTTGCTTTACCAGCGATGGGATTTAAATGAGATGATATTAACGATTAATTGTTTTTACTAAATAAAGTTGAAATTTTGAATAATAATAATAATAAATAAAAAGAAAATTAACCTTTTAATCATGCCAAGGCCACGGCTTCCCATGACGAGAAGATCAACTTCCATTTTCTCAGTAGCTTCACATATCATGTCCTTTGCATCCCCTTCCAGAACCAAAGTATCAGCATTCACCTATTTTTTTAATTGTTTTTTAAATAATTAATTATAATAATCTAATGAAGCCCAAAAACTGTTTTTGGTCTGGGCCAAATAGCCCAAGAAAAAAACCCTAGTAAACTGAATTATTTTTAAAAAAATAAAATACCTTGTTAGCTGAACAGAGTGGCAGAGCTTGAGCAAAGAGTTTTTCAGCTCCTTCTTGTTGAGCTTTTCTCATCAATTCTATCTCTGGGGGTTTTGCATATATAACTAACTTACCATGAAAGAAAGAAAGAAAGAATTTAATTTGTTAGTTTAAGGGCCAAAATCAAATTTCTTAAATTTTTGTTAGCAAGTTAGCCGGACCCATGTCATAATTCTCACTATTTTTAAAGGATTTTCTTGAAAATAAATTAAACTATTAAATTTGTGTAAATAATAAAATTATCTTGAATATATAGATATATATAATAATTTGTGACTATATAAATGATTACTTGTGATTTTATATATTTAATTGTGTATAGTATTAGGTTGAGACACCAATATCATTTATTCATAACTCATCATCCATCAATTACTCATTAAATTATAAATATAATGCCTACTACTACTTAATTATAATTATAGAGGAAATGAGTATTGATATGGGTTCGGTCAATTCATTTTTTATTTATATTTGAAACATGCATAAGGATACTAAAAATTAATGAAAAAAAAGCATAGGGGGAAGTGGAAGGAACCTGGTCCGACAGTGTAAATATAAGACTCAAAAGGCGGCTGGACATGGACGATGGTCAACTTGGCCTCCTCCGCCATGGACGGAAGAAAGACATCGAGTGCCCACCTAATTAATCGCCGGAAAGTTAATAAAGAAATTAGAGGGCGGCGGCCGGAAAGTTAATTATATAAATTAATTACTTGAGTGCGTAAAGGCTGACATCACTCTCATCCAACGCCACCATCACTCTTTTCAGCTTCTTCTTCTTCTTCATATCCGCCATCATCGCCACCGCCTCTCCACTTGCAATCGCCGCCGCCGTCACCTCCATCTCTCTCTACACTATATATACTGAGACTGTTGCTGTTGTATATATTATCTCATCAGTTGCGGTTAGTGCTGGATCTTTGTGAGGCTATGCAAATGTCGACATATTTGCCACACAACACATTCTTTGTTTTGTCTTCTTCTCTCAAAAGACATTAATTATTATGTTAAGATATTTGTCGTTTAATATCTATATATAATAATAATAATAATATTATTAATAGGCAGGTGGCGTTTTGCATGCATAGTTTATTTTTATTTTTATTTTTAGTACAACTATATATCTTCTTCTTTTCTTTCTTTTATTTTGTCTTATAAATAAATGCATATGAGCTATCTAATTCCTAGAGAAGGATCGAGAAGATAAACATTAATAAACAACCCATGCATCCTCACTTTTCAATTTCTATATTATATATAAATAAACTATACAAATTATTCATTTGTAACTATATATACAAACATTTATAATATATATAAAACCCACAAAGCAATTTGAATAATATTTTGATTTGTAACCAAATAATTTATTTATTTATTTATGGTTTTACTCTATTTTGTTTCTCGAATCCAATAGTCAAAAGCAGTGGTGGGAGGGAAGAAGGGTGACCATTTGCCGTTTGTGTCCTTCATATATACCCTTAAACTAGTTTCATTTTGGGTACAATGATATTTTGTACTAAAGTACTTTCTAATATTTCTCTAATTACAACAACTTGGCCTTGAACCAACTGAATTCTTTTCTATTGCCCGCCCTTTCTCTATCTATTTTGATTCCTTATCTTTTCTTTTCTTTTCTCAACCTAGCCTATTTTCTTTCTTATATTCTTTTTAGATTATATGTTACATTCTTAAAGGTCACAACAATCGGCATCAAAGCATTTTTTTTTAATGAATATTACAAGATTAATGATTTCATAAGAGAAGAGAAGAGAGTGCGGATAAAATTATGAATAGGTTAGAGAAACTTGAAAAAGGTTACCAAAATTTGAAGAATGATGTCTATTAGAATTCTCAAATATTCAAAACAATTGAAAAGGAGCAATTGAAACAATATTTAGATCTTAGCAAAATCTCCAAGAAATTGAACTCTTGTTGAAACAATGGTCGGATGAATTTTCTCATTACAATGACAATGAAGGTCCAAGGACGTATATTCCGAATGAAGGAGTGCAAAGAAATTCAAGAAACAATATTTCAAAGTGGACCGAAACCTAGATCTTCTGGAATTTTGTCGACACCACCCTTACAAGAAACTTTCTCGGGGCAGTCTAACTGAACTCAAGGTGGGTCTTTACCAAAGTAGTCTGTTACGATCCACGAATAAGAAAGTGCGCCATTCTCGGTCATATGGAACACTTGAGCCAGTTTATGTTTTTTTTTTAATAATTCTGTTTTGTTTCCTTTCTCTCTTATTTCTCTTAAACCGAATTCTGTTATTTTGAAAGTTGTTGTAACAAGTGGTAACCGAATACTCTTGGATAACTCAGCCTCTATAAATGCTGATGCCCACCCCACTTTTTGGGGCTATGAATTGAAACTTGTGAAAGTTGTTACTTAAGTTATTCTCTTGGTCTTGAACTTTTTCTTGGACTACTAGGTATATTCTAGTAGTATTTTCTTCTCACCCCGGTTTCTCCTCTCTTTAACCTCGAATTCTCTCATCACTTAATATTCGTTGCGCCTGAGTATTGAATTCTACGCTCGGTCCCAACAATCAAAAACCCGTTTTTGAATTAAAGAACTCAAAAGGCTCGGTTATAGTTTAAAGCTTAACATATTGGTATCAGAGTTGAGCGATTCTCCAAATGGTAGAAACCTGCCAGCAAACAAAAATGGAAGCACTAAAGTTCCTAATCGAAGGATTGTCCCAACAATCAGCCGCTACGCAGGCCATTTTGCACCAACACATGACTGAATCGGCTGCCTTGCATGGTGCCCTTAAACAACAGATGGCTGAACTAAGCAATAATATAGACGGAAGATTCAATGTCGCTGAAGAAAGACTTGCAGCAATCGAAAGTGCCACGTCGGGTGGGGGCCAAGATCCCCGCGTTGGCCCCGATGGTCAAGATGAGCCTTCTTGCCACGGTCCTCCATATCGACCCCATCACCCTGGACAGAACCGCGACCACCATTATGTTCCTCCCACTCGGCTAACCAAGGTCGACTTCCCTCGGTTTGATGGACCCGATGTCGAGGGCTGGCTGATATCCGCTGAGCAATTCTTCAGGGTGGACAAGACAAAGTATGACACTAAATTAGATATCGCCCTCATTCACTTTTCTGGCGAAGCAAGAATGTGGTACGGGTCATATCTTCAGAACCGCAACCAAAAGGAAGCATTATCATGGGATGTGTTCAAGAGAGACCTCTTGGCGCAATTTGGGCCCTCTATACACGACACTCCAATGAGTCAGCTGATGAATTTGAAACAGGTTGGTTCGGTTCAAGAATATAATCTCCGGTATATGTCGATCTCTCAAAAGTTATTACGTCATAGATTGCTACTTGTCCGGTCTAAAGGAGGAAATTGCAAATTGCATCAGGTTGCGATTCCCAGATTCTCTAAACGAAGCCATGGCCATGGCTAAGGTCCAAGAAGCAATGTATCGGTCCTTAATGTGCAGCGGGCACTTGTACAACGCCGAAGCACCGTTGCTGCCCAAGCCATCGAATATCAACACAGCCTGGCTAAGCACCAATACCGACTTCAAGAATTCATCATATGGGTCCTCTTCAAGTGAAAATCAGGGTCATGTTAAGCAATTAGACCCGGCCTCAATGGATGAAAAGCGAAAGAAGGGCCTATGATACTCTTGCAATGAAAAATGGCAACCAAATCATAGGTGTAAATCAAAGTTATTCATGGTCTCGACCAATCAAGAAGACCAAGAATCCGATCAAGAACCTTTTTTGATAATCTACCTTCGTTGCTCGGGCCAAGGGAAGAACCAGCCATATCCTTACATGCATTAACTAGTTCTAAAGTTTTTCAAACGCTCCAGATTCTTGGCAAAGTTGGGAACTTATCGGTAGTGATCTTGATCGATACAGGTAGCATACACAATTTTATCAATAGCATGATTTTGGAGAAAATAGACCACAAAAGCATAGCAACTCAGGTACAATCGGTTAGAGTGGTCGATGGATCCAATGTGTTATGCTCTAGTGTTTGCAAAGACTTGAAGTGGTCGATGGAAAGCAATGAATATCAAATAGAAATGAATGTAATTTCCATGGACGGATATGATATTGTGCTGGGCATTGAATGGATGATTACTCTAGGCTCTTCATCTTGGGACTTCGAAAAATTGACCCTATCTTATGAGAAGCAAGACAGAACCACGGTCCTAAAGGGTATTCCTCGGTCGCGGGTCACCTTGATGCATGGAAACCAGCTGGAAAAGACATCTGAAGAATGTAGTGTTGCTGCCAAAATGCAAATAAAAAGTAAGCCTAAAGGCCAAACTGTTTCCCTCGCAGCAATGACCTTGGAAGATATTCCTGAAGATCTAATTAGAAGCTATGGCTTTTTCGCTGCCGCTGTTATGCTGGTTCGGGAAAAAGACTTGGCCTGGATTTTTGACAACACTATAGAGTTTAATCAAAGTTGGAAGAAATTATTTTTGCACCAGGCGCTAGAGACATTGCAGCAACAAAGGTCAGCTTTAAACAATGGAAAACTCGACCCCGGGTGCACAGAAATTCCTTACATGGGCGGAGAGGTGAGAGACCCGGCAGCGCAAAAGACCGCGAGGACCCGACCAGCTCCACTATTGAAACGATTCTGTCGAAAGTTTTTTAAGAAATCCGGTCCTATGCTGCGACACAAGCTGAACATTCTGAAGCCCCCGACCGAAGCAATAGTCTTTTTTGAAGTTTTGAGGATGCACATTAGAGGCTGTCCAGTCCACGTTTTTTTCGTCGAGGGCGACGAACTTCTGATGGGGGAGATGATGTTACGATCCACGAATAAGAAAGTGCACCCTTCTCGATCCTATGGAACACTTGGGCCGATTTATGTTTTTGTTGAATAATTTTGTTTTGTTTTTTTCTCTCTTATTTCTCTTAAACCGAATTATGTTATTTTGAAAGTTGTTGTAACAAGTGATAACCGAATACTCTTGGGTAACTCAGCCTCTATAAATGCTGATGCCCACCCCACTTTTTGGGGGCTATGAATTGAAACTTGTGAAAGTTGTTACTTAAGTTATTCTCTCGGTCTTGAACCTCTTTCTTGGACTACTAGGTGTATTCTAGTAATATTTTCTTCTCACCCCGGTTTCTCCTCTTTTTTACCTCGAATTCTCTTCTCACTTAATATCCGTTGCGCCTGAGTATTGAATTTTACGCTCGGTCCCAACAATTAAGAACCCATTTCTTGAATTAAAGAACTCGAAAGGCTCGGTTATAGTTTAAAGCTTAACACAGTCCAAGATAGAATTTGCTTTTATTTTTTATAGTAGTAATTTCTAGGGTTGGATAACCAGGGTTACAAGATTCTTTGATAATCATTAGTGGAAGACGATGTCAAGGAGGGTTATGTAGCCTATTATTTGGAGGGATCAATTGATGGTTCACAAACTACTCAGATGGAAGATGGATAATATCGTGGACAAAATTCTTGAAAGCAATTTTGACAACGTTTAAAGAAAAAGGACATCGAGACGTAGTCGTGGAATTCAATCGAATTAGTCAAAAATGTGAACTAAGAGACTGCATATTCTAAAATGGAGGGAGTTGAGAGATCTTTTGGCAAAGTACATGACACCACAAACAAACAGATGATTATTATACTCCCAGTTTCTTGGGAGGATGAAGGTTGAAATTAGAGCAGTACTTAATTTGTTACAACTCACTTCTCTAGATCAAGTTATTAAACTCGCAAGAATTCATGAACAGCATTTAGAGATACAAACATAGGCGAAACTTAATGTGAATCTGACAAATTATGTATGTACGATAACAAGAAGACCAAAATGGTTCAATGGGAAACCACATTCGGTTAATGGTAGTTCAGAAGGAATCACACAAACAAACAAGTGGTCATTCTACCAAGCTAGAAGGGAAAAATGGCTATGTTACAAATGTAGGAATAAATACAAAAATCATAAAATGCAAAGTTCCACAAGAATGTTTATTAGAAGGTGATAATGAAGAGATGCAATAATTACTTGCAGGTATGGAGTATGATGAAGATAATTGGGTCAAAACGTACAATGGAACTTTAAGAGGATGGGAATGTTGTTCCACCTCATGTTCGCCTATTTGATCTTATTTTCTTTAGTTAGTTTTATTACTATTTTACCACCATGGTTAGAAGACTATATAGTCTTAGACTAGTTTCATTACATACATTTCGATCCCTTATCTTCTCCTTCAATCTTGCATATCTGTCTAGTTACGATTACATGTTACCTTCCGTTACCTTATCTTCTCCTTCAATCTTGCATATCTGTCTAGTTACGATTACATGTTACCTTCTTAACGGATCACAACTCGTCAGTCAATCAGTTCGTCAGTCAATCAGTCTAGTTACGATTACATGTTAAGAAGCCTTCTTAACGGATCACAACTCGTCAGTCAATCAAACGGACATATTTGTTCAAAAATATAACATAGTTATGAATTCGAATCTTCGCACTCGAAGAATTAAAAAAAAAGGTAACAATTACCTTAAACCATGGACATTTGTAATATCACACCTCTGAATCTCGAGATGTATAAATCAGAGTGCGAGCATCGAGAGATTCTGACAACGTATCTCAATTTTTGATTCACACTCCATGTTTTGAGAAATATTTACCAAAGAGAACTTTCACATTGATCAATCTTCATGACACTACACTGGAAGAAGTTGGGCAATAAAGTTTACATTCTATTTTATTTAAATCCTAATTTATACTAAGGAATACATTGTAATATTGTATTATCTAAGTCCTTTGGAAGTTTTTTCACCTATTAGAGTTAAGCGTTTATGTACATATTTCCGCAATATCAATAAAATTTTGTTTACCGATTTATCCCTCTAAAGAAATAAAAACAGAATAAAAGAGACAAACTTAATCATGACACATTATTACAGAGATTGGGAATAGTTTATTAGACTTTAGACTAAAATTATTATTAGTATAACTTGTTCAAGTTAAATCACCTCTCAATACATAAACAGCCCTTTGAATTGCTCTGGCTACTCTCCATATCTCATGCTGGACTGTTTCCGTCTCTTTCGTTCTTGTCATCCGAGAGGCAGCTTCACTGATACCTGGAAAGACAGCCTCTTTGCATCCATAATCACATGATGGAGGTCCATAAATCTGTTCATTTACACAACCAATATACAAATTCATGTCTAGACTATTATTTACTTGAAAACTAAAAAACAACATAGTATTAAGCAATGGATGTGTGTTTGTTTGCCTGTTAAGAGGGCCTGGATTACAAAAACTTGTCATTGAGCACTCATTAGTTTAGTATTTGGTTGAAATTAAAGATTTGATTTGCTTATCCAATCCAATAACTAATTGTGGAAAATGTCGTTTTTAGTCAATTCTGGATCTGAGTATCACTCTAAACCGTCAAAAACATAAATCTGGTTAATTTTGTATTAGAAATAACCTAATAAGATAGTTCAAGTGGCAAGAGTGGCTAAAGAGACCAAACGTAATAGATTCGAAAAAAATAACTCATGTCTTATGACCTGTGTCTGGTTGGTAAGTCTCTTACCATTTGAGCTACCCAAAATGGTCTTTCTTTTTTCTTTTTTACTGAAAATCACTTTCTTAATAATTGCACTAACGAGTGGCCATTTGAACCTTTATTACCAATTCAATGTGCTAAGGGAAATTTGACAACTCTTTTTCCTTTTTTAAGAACTTCTTAAGTAAATAAACCCAAATAAAAAGTATACAACTTTAAGTTGCTTTTAATTTTACTTATTAATACCAATGCTAATGTATTAAATAACCCATTGAATATGTACTAGAGTCCAAATCACTATGGGACTTCCATTAGGCTAAATCGAGCATAAGCACAAATGAACCACTTTTTGAAACTAAACCCATTATGATCTCCCTACATGGCACCAACACCTTCTTAGTCCAAATAATTGAGCTTAATGAAGGTCCAATAGTGATTTAATCCTTCTTACAAGTTCAAAGGGTCATTTGAACTTCTATCCAAATACATGTCACATACTCATTATTTAAAGAACAATATTGTCCTTCAATCGTTAAATTAGAAGCAAATTAGTTCTACGTCTAATGTTGTTTCATGTTTCTAGTGCGGTTTGAAAGGAAAATAAAATGTGATACTTACTAGATGTTTAAACCATTCTTTTCCTTTAAGACCTTGTGGATCCAAGAAGCCTCTTTCAGCAAACATCAGCCGGTCATTTAGTATGCGCCTCTTCAGTGCAAAATGATAATCCCCAGCCTTCTCTGAGCTCAGCTCCTTCACTCAACATAGAAATACATTACATTAAGAGAATGGGCAAAAATAGAAAAGTAACATAATTGATAAGAAATAACTTTTTCTGTTTTCTATTCTAATCCAGCGCTAATCTCTGTTTTCTTTCAAGTGATTTTTGAGAACTATTTATAATATCATATAGAATTCAAAAACTATATATATAGTTTCGATAATTGGTGTATTTTGCCTATTAGTTTCATAAATCAAAGTAACATAATTTGGTAAAAGTGCTTTTTGTATGTAACAGCATTCTCGTCGCTGTATTCAATCTTTGTCGTACAAACTTTAACAATTCACACACAAAAATATATATAATATATGTACCTTTTTCTCATCCTCCGCTTTTTTAGCTGCCTCGACAAGTTCTTCGATGGAAGTAACTAAGGGATGTAAAGAGATAGATGCAATGTTGTCCAAGGCAGTGCCCAAGACCTTTACATACTCCTAGACAACAAAAAGTACAGCCATCAGAATTTCTGTTTCCATAGGATCACATTTGAAAAGGGGATATATCTGAATTTAGTCAGACCCATATTCAAATATTCATTGGCAGTTTCTCTGTCAGACCCAGATCCAGAAACATGTGTTTCCAATCTTTAATAAAAAAAATTATTGATATGACTCTAGAAGAAGATAAAATTGATTTAATTGGAAAAGTGACAGGACATGTGTCTGATAGAATGTGACACATATATGATAACATAAAACAGCAAATAATTATAAATTCCCAAATCTAAAAGAAATTATTCAAAACTGTATACCTGCAATTGAGCAGCATATGAAAGATAGTTGAAAGGCAAAATTAATTCATCAGCAAAATGAAGACCAAGAAGTCCCCAGACTCCAGTGACTGAACCAAATGAAAGAAAACTATTTTCAAAGATGGTAGAGCCAGCAGCCATAACAAATAAAAGCACTTAAAAGAACTGTTAAACAACGGTCAAATAAAATTTAAAAAACGGTTTACCAGCAACATGTCGCTGAAAATATGGGTCTGCGTACTTAGTTATCCAAGCATAGGAATCAAAAGCAGTGTGATAGACAGGGAAATCTGCAACATAAATGGAAGTTCATATTTATGATTATTGAAAAGAAAAGGTTAAGAAAACAATTGACAAATTCTTCTATTACATCAATCTTAATATCAGCTTCTTTTCATTTATAATCAAGAACATATGAACAATTTTACCTAGTCACATATTTGATTATTTACAAAATATTTCTGCATTATTCTTGTTTTTACCAGACACAATATATAGGACAAATTTTACCCATCTTTTTCCTTCAAACATGCACAATAACAAATTGTTTGCATTAAATCCAGAATTGCGCTTGAAAGTGTTTAAAGTAAGTAATGCTTTCACACATTAAGGCAACAAGATATTCCATTGGAGTCCTTTTACATATTATACACAAATACAAGAGCAAAAAAGTTATTTCGTTAGATTTGAATGATTTTTAACCATCCTTCATATTCTACTTTAAACAGATGAATAATAAACAGTAGGTGGCATTAACATGAGAACCTACCTTCACCATAGTACATGTCAATAGAAGGAATTCCTGCATGTTGTAAAAATGGAGCAAAATCTGAATCTGCACCTGTGAGTCTTTGAATCTGCAGAATACCAAAGAAAATACATTCCAAATATATTATGTCTTGTTTTAAAACTGATGTAGTGCAACATTGACGGAAAGCATAAAAATACATAAATTGAATCCATGTTATGAGAAACTATGCACCAACATTTACCAAGAAAGGGGCGAAAGAAACTAAAAGTTGACACCATCTGGAGATGACAATATTTCAAAGTTAAAGATACTTATTCCGAACGAAATACAATAATCCGATGATGTTTTGGTATATATTTTTTCATCTTGATTATGATCAAGAAAAGTTGTGTTTTCCAAATATCACAATTCTCTATATATTAATTTTGATCAAGATAAAAAAATCATATGGATCATGTCAAGAAAAGAAAAACTCTATACCAAATAAAGCCTTATCACACTATAATCTAGATCATTATCTAGAAAAAACCTTGTACCAAACAAAAAATATATATATACTTTTCAATTTTAACTTTGACCATTTTTCAATGTGGCAAAGATTGTGCCAAAATATAGCATCTTCCAAATAGACAATATTACAATGATTCCATGAATTTTAATTTTATGAATCTAGCCCATTGCCCATAGTCATAGTCCCCACTTCAACTTAGGGGGTTTCTTTGTGGGAATCGAACTTGAGACTTTTGATCTTTTAGGCAAGCCTTTTTCTACTTAACTACCCTAGTGAGTTAATAAAATTCAAGTGAAATGAGCTAGATACCATTCAGGTTCCATCAGAATAGTAGTTACTCCAGTCCTAGCTTTATGTCACTTGCACTAGAGTAATAAAAACTGTTCATAGATACTCTTGAAGGAACACTAAGCAGAGGAGAAAGAACTGACATGAAAATCTTACCTTTATACCCTTGTTATTAGCCACCCACTTCTCATACAATGTCATATCACTGGAATCAGGATCTTTGACCTGAGACAAGTTTCAATCTTTAATTAGTAACCGAAACAATTTGGTGGGATTTTATTTTTTTGCCATAGAAAGCATAACTATCAATTGATATGGAAAGCATCTGGGAAGAAAAGTGCTTTGAAGATATGGACTTTTTGTTAGGTCACAATTAAAATGAAAGAATAGTCTAGCAACACTTATAAAATCATTGCACCCAACATAACTACGAAAACCCGCATCAAATCAAAAGAATGGGGGGAAAAGTACCCAATGATACTTCCAAACAATTCAATTGCAAAATATATCGAGCGATTCACCAAATTCATCGTATTCAACGATGATTTTCATCACAAACCCACAAAAAAATAGGTCAACCACAAGAGATAAGATCTTAGTAACATACCTTTTTTGTCACCTCAATTAGGAGATCATCTAACTGAGGAGTTGCGCTAGCAATGAATCCAGGACCTTGAACTGCACAATCAACATTTATATAGGCCACAGCTTTCGAACCCAAATTTATTAGGTTATCTTCAACCCATTCAGTAGATCCTACCTGAACCCAAATGATATAGTTTTATGGATGGAAGAAAAGGAATACATTCAATGAATCTTGTAACTTATTTTTAAGTTATCATAAATAAAAGAACAAAAAGGAAACAGTCCATCTCCAGTGCAAATCTGATGCAATCCATTTTGGGGAGAACTAGACAAATATGCATTACCTACCTCTATATTAAAAGAGCTTTCTAGAATCACTGAAACCCATGATCAAGCATTCTAAATGCACCAAATGGGAAAAACATATAGATTGAATGAATTATAGGCAAACTTCCAGCCACATTGATGATGAATTGTACAAGATATGTTAGTTTCATGAAAAATCCCAAAAAACTTGAAATTTTGTATTAGCGGTGTATTTTTTATAATCTGGCAGTATATATATGAGAATAATAATACCTACCATCCCAAACTCTTCGGCGTCCCAACTGCACAGGACAATCGTTCTTCGAGGACTCCAACCCTTGCGCACAAGAAGAGAGTATCGACGAGCAATGTCAAGAAGTGCAGCAGTTCCACTGTTGGGATCAACTGCACCGTAAGTCCATGCATCTCTGTGATTACCAAGCAATACAAAACGATCAGGCTCTTCGTATCCTCTTATGACTGCAAAAACATTGCTGATTGTTGACATCTTCTTTTCTCCCTGGAAGATAAAGACATTTGTATAATTGAAATTAGATTTATAATTCCAATTTATAGGAATTGACATTCAATTCTTATGTTTGGAGAAATTATGGAATTGCAATTAAAAAGTGAAAAGGATACATTCAATTTCATTAGAATTATAATATCCTCAGCTTAATGGCTTCAGGAGTCGTGTTCAAAAGCTTTACCTTTCCTTGTTTCCTTTTGCTTGTATCTTGTGAACACACTTTGTATTCAAGCTTTTTACGAAATAAATGTTGAGCTATTTTTCAAAAAAAAAAAAATCTAGTGTAAGTCTAAGTAATCTAACTTTATCTATATTAATCTACTATTATTAATTGATCTAATTATAATTATCAACTAAAAATATACATAATTATGCCCTAATAATCATAGCTATTCATAATCATATTATGATTAACCTTGGACAAATTTGCTACATTCTCAAACTTCACCATTTTAGCTTATTGCATTTATTTTCAGCTAGAAAGAGGCTGGAATCCATTTTGGTCACTTCTAGGACATAGTGTTATGCATATTTTGGGTAAGTTCTAATTGATCTGTGAAACAAGGCACAAAAACTAGCATATTCTAATTCAAATATAGATAGACAACTTATATGATCTTATGAACCTTCCTATAATAGTTCTAGTTTTCCTGCGACAAATTTATTTTTTCTTTATTTAAACAACATAACTAAAGTTGGAGACATAGGAATAGAAGACAACTGAATCCCCAACTTCTAGAGACTATTATCCATCTTTCATCAATGTTCAAAGCTCCAAAATTCCTTGTTTCTATTCGAGCACTGAAATTCCACTGAGAATTAAAGGATGAGATGAAAACACAGATGAAAAAAGAACAAAAAAGGTTCGTACAAAGAATCAATCAATACAATTGTTATGAACAGAAACACAAAAATATCCAAAATTATGTGGGTCCATATTCTCCAAAATTTCCTAATGAATTCTTAGCCTAATCGGATGGCATCTCCACTAGCTGTTACATTATTGTGCAACAATATCATATTCTATTTTGTTTTTTGTTTTCTTATACCAGGGCTATAAGTTCAAGACCCCCTAGTTCAATCAAGATACTTCTAGAGAGAAAAGATCTTGAAACCTCAACATATTAAGTTCAAGACTCTTATCATTCTATCAAATAATTGTTCATCTCATTACTACTCATATGACCCACAAAATAACTTTACCCATTTTAACATGATAGTCACCATTTGTAGAAATCTTTGTCACTAGAGCTAAGATTCCACCAATCTTAGGTTTGTCCTAGAACAAAAAATAGAAAGATCTAAAGGGGTAGCCATTAAAATATGAGGGATGATGTTATATGAATGTCTTTCCATTTCTTTGCACAAACACAAAGAAGAGGAATTGGCACAAAGATTCCCCAATCTAAAAGCAACCAGACAAACATCTAGCCTATAATAATTGAAACCAGGTTCACTCACCATCATAAAAAGACAAAAAAAAAAATTGGGGAGCAGAAACCAACCTGATAAGTGAAGTTGATCATAATAGGACCAGGACCAACCCTACCAACCTTGGACTTTAGGGTCTCCTTCCAATGATAAGGTAACCGGGCCCCTTCTAATGACCTCAAAATGGTCCCCGCCGCGTCCGCCGATATGGGTATAGAAGGTATTGTCGGAAACCTCTTCACTACTTCTTCATCATCTAACTTTAATTTCTCTCCACCATCAATCCCTGCCCAACCAGGTGTCAATGGGTCCCCCAAACCCTTCAACACCGTCCCTCTCTCAACGCCGTTATTAAACCCTTCAGTCTCAGTGTACATTAGCACCGCCGCCAACCCTTTCTCCGCCGCTTTTTCCACCACCGCATTCCTAGATAACCCACCTCGTCTGACCAACGCTACACAGCCGGCGAGTTTCATCCCCTGCGACTCGAGTACGGCGTAATCATTCTCTTCGCCGTGATTTACAAATACCGCTCTACCGTAAGCCGACCCAGAAGGGGAATAGGCGTGGTAAGGCGTAACAATGGAATCTTGATCGATACCAATCTCAGTGATGGGTATTTCCTTGACGGCGCCGTTGCTGAAATGCAGGGATAAAGAGGTGTGTATTGGGTATGAAAGGAGGACATTGTATTCCTTGACGTGGGTCTCGAAACCCGAGTTACGGAAGTGGTTTAGGACGTAGGCGATTGTCTTGTCGGCGGGTGGAGTTCCGGCGAGGTGAGGATGGAGAGTTAGAGTACGGAGATAGTCGGAGATGGTTGAGTTGTCGGCGGAAGAGATGAATGTATTTCTGAAGAGATTAGCATTTTGGGAAGTTTTATTTGAAATGAGTGAATTATTGCGGTAGTGAAGGGTGTAGAAGAGTATAATGCAGAAGATGATGATGATTAGAGAAAAGGTGTAGAATGGAGATTTTGATCTGGGAATATTTGGACTGAAAGATTGAGCCATGGATGGATAATCAATCAATCATACAGAGAGAGATCTTTTGAATTGGATCTTTGAAGGTGATTATGATGATGAGAGAAGAAACATCAGTCAGACTATTAGTGACACATTGACACTGCAAATTGTTCAGAATGAATGCAATGTGACAAATAGACCACTATGTTTCTTCATTTTTCTTCCATTTTTCTTTTTGGATAAAAATTATTTGAAACATGTTTTTCTTTTTAACAAACAAGTTAAGTTTATAATCTTAATTAACAAGTTAACTAAAAAAAATAGTAACGTTTTTTTTTTTTCTTCAGTTTTATCACTTTTTTTTAATATTTTTATGTTTTTTCAGCTTTTTATTAATTTTCTTTCCTTATTTATATAATTGTATTTAATTATAATAATAATAATAATAATAATAAAATATAAATTTAAACATGTTTTTTTCTTTTTAACAAATAAAAATAAGATCTAAAATCATATATATCTATTCACTTTATTTATATTTGTTATTTAAAATAATATTATATTCAAAAATCATTGTAATGATGTTTTTTTTTTTTTTGTTGTGTTTCATTATATTTATCATTTTAAAGCTAATGGAACAAAAATCAGATCTTGAAATAACTTAATTTAAAAGATCCCAAAATTTGACATAGAAACGGTTTTTAAAAATTGATCTTTGTAAAGATCGAATGATCGTGATTAGGGTTAGAGCTTTTGTTCTCCATAATTATATGAATCATCTGCAACTTATCGATCATGATTCCATGATATGTATCAAATTTATGAGAACTTCAATTTCTTCATACCAAATGAAGAACACTCGGTCCTAGGACTGAGTCCTATAGAATCGGGACTAAGAAACAGGACCGAGGATCTTCGGTCTAGACCGAGACTGAGGACCGGTATTTTTGAGCTAGGACTGATGTTCTTGAGCCTGGGACCGGTGTTCTTGAGCTAGGACCGAGCCCCGGAATTGATACCCAGGACTTAAGACCGAGAAACCCGACCGATTTTTCTAACCTAGGAACGAGCACTCCCTTTAGCCTATGACCGAGCCTCCTCTTAGCATAGGACCGAGAACCACATAACCCTATGTAGGGGTGGCCAAAAAATCCGATCCGAAAGATCTGATACGGCCGATCCGATCTGATCCAAAAAAATCCGAATACGATGGATCGGATTTGGATATCGATTCGATCCGATATTTTTACCGGATTTCCGGATCGGATACGGATCGGGCAAAAAAATATTTGATATTCGAAGCCGATCCGGTGATTTTTTAAATTTTAAAATAAAATAACATATTTATAATAATTACAAACCCAAACAAAAATCTCTCTCTTCCTTTTGTTTTACTTACCGTTTCCCTTTACAAACCCAAACAAAAATATTATTAAATAATTACAAACCCAAACAAAAATCTCTCTTCCTTTTATTTTCTATTGTTTTCTTTTACAAACCCAAACAAAAATATCTCATTTCCTTTTATTTTCCTTCCCGTTTTCCTTTAGATCTGTTTGTGAATTTGTTCTCTTTAGATGGAGACCTAATTTTAAAGCTCAAATAGTCATTAATCATTGAAAGCTTGGAGGCTGAAGCGTATGAAAAAAATTAGAAATATGAAGAAAAAAAAAGAAATATGAAAAAAAGTGGATCGACGGGTATCCGGCTGGCTGATCCGATCCGGTGTTTTAGGATCAGATAGTGGCCGGATACCGGGTCGGATACGGATCGCAATTTTTAAAAAAATAGAGGCGGATATCCGATCTGAAATACCGTATCAGATCGGTAGGTTTGTCCACCCCTAACCCTGGGACCGAGGACCAAGACCGATAAACTATACCTGAGACTGAGCATCCTAAGTTTGAGACCGAGCCTCACAAACCCAGGATCGAGCCTCACGAACCTAGGACCGAGCTCTCTAGTCCCTCAACCAAGTGACATGAGCCCTAGTCTAGACCGAGCCCAGATCACTAAAATTGAACACAGACCCTAAGACTCTTGTTCTAAGGCCTGTTTGATTCCACTTTTCAAAATCCAAAATTATTTTTATAATTTTGAAACCCAAATTTATTTTCAAATAATTCCGAAAGGTCAAAAAATGATATTTAAATATTTTCGAGATATTTCCTAAACCAATATTTTGGCTAAAGTCCTATTTAGAATTTATTTTTAAATTCTAACATTTTTATGATATTTTTAAGGTTTTTACTTAGTATTATATCAACGCAATCGTATGTACGCCCTTCTAAATAATTTTGTATAATTATTTACGCAATCTAAATTTATCATTGTTTAGGACCCTCAGACTACTAAAAAATATTATAAATATATCTTAAATAGCCAGACTTTGTTTATTTTAAAATTTTAAAATTGTCCTTTGACGGGCGCGGAGGACATAGCGCGAAATCCCTTTCCCGAACGTAACCAAAAATACGAATCCATTACAAAAATTCTAGTATAAATACGTTTATACAGGTATCATTTTATTGATTTTTATAAAATCATTTGGTGACTCTGATTTTCACGTATTGGCACATGTCCACGACACGTGTTAAGCTACGGAGGGAGCGATTCCTGGAGGTTACAAGTATTTTTTCGAGATATACACGTTCAAAACAAACCATACGAACTCGGAAACTTTAAAAAAATATATAATTCGTGGAAATAATTGAAAAATCAGAAAAAATATAGAATTACTATTTTATTTTAACAAATTTGTTAAAATAATTTTTTAAAAAATAGGTTAAAATAAGAAGACAGAGTGTTCTTTCTCTTCTAAAATAACCTTAAATACTAAAATTGTGAAAGTTGAATCCACCTCTATCAAGATTAAAAGTTTGAGCCTTATTGGATAACGACCCAAGTTCGATCTCCAAATTACCATTGTGCCAAATTTAATATATGAAGATAATCTTTCTTAATGTTAATAAATATATAAATATTGTATTCAATGTTGAACAAAAAAAATAAGTTATATTAAAAAATTATATATATTTCTTACTAACTAGACAAAATATACTTTGAGTTTACTTAAAAATAAGTTATTTTCATTATCAAACTCTTAATTTTTTACTCTTTAAGGACATTTTTATTATTTGAAATATAATAATAATAATAATAATAATAATAATAAGTTTACATCAAATTTAAATTTATTATTATTAAATTATTAATTATTTTCAAATAACTATGGATATAACTATAAGTTTCTTATTAAAAATTATAAATCATTAACATTTTTAAGTAAATAATTACATTAAATCAATTTGAATTTACTTTTAAGTTATTTTGGTTATTAAGAAACAAATACGAGTTTCAAATCTTACTCAAAACGTTTTAAATGAAATTAAAAGTCATTATTCTTCAAACAAAAATAATAATAATTAAATTAATTTAAATTTGTATCTTATTAAAACACCCATAGATTTATTTGACAATAAAAAGATTGATTAAAATTCTTTTATTTAATATTGTTTATTTGATATGTAAATTTTTAATTTTGCCAAAGTAAAAATGAATAGGTATAGTAAAAAAATTGATTAAAATATTTTTTCATAATATATTTAAAATTTATTTAGTTTTTACATAAAAAAAGTTTTTATCTAATTTAATCATATTTTTTTATAACAAAAATAAAATTAATTTTAATTTTTACTTGTCAGAATATAACTCCTTAGCATTATCCTATATTATAGAGGAGGATTGATACTAGAGAGGGCGACTTGAGACAGCGACTGGGAGAGCGATGGTCTACATGGCCAACAGGTGAAAATTAATAAATAAATAAAAATATAATAATAATTAAAACAGAATATTCTCTCTCCTCTTATTCATTAATTTCTCTCTCCTCTTATTAAATAATTTCTCTCTCTATCTCTACAAATTAATTTATCTCATTTATACATATTCTCACGATTATTATTTTACTCATTTATTTGATATTTATTATTTAACGGTTAAAATAACTCAATAATTTACAACAAACTCTCACATTAAATATTTTAATAATATGTTTAAATAAATTCTAAACCCTAAACTTTAAACCCTAAACTCTAAATCTTAGACCCTAAACTCTAAACCCTAAATCCTAAATACTAAATTCTAAACCCTAAACCCTAATTAATATCACTGATTAGTTGAATTATGAATTTATCTCTTTTATTTTTATTTTATTTTTATGACTTTTCAATTCATTTATTATTAATTAGGAGAGAGAATATTCTTTTTTCCTAAATACTAAATTCTAAACTCTAAACCCTAATTAATATTGAATTATGAATTTATCTCTTTTATTTTTATTTTATTTTTACGACTTTTCAATTCCTTTATTTATCAAATATTTTTTTATTTATTCTTTATGCTTCTTTTTTCTTTTTCTTTTTTATTATTTTTTTCTATTGACTTATTAATATTTTTTTACGATTAATATTTTTTTTAATTTCACCCTGTCCGCCGCCACCTAGACACAATCGCCAAAATTATATGAGAGAAAATAATTAATAAGAGAAGAGAGAAAATAATTAATAAGAGGAGAGAATATTCTACATGTCTGCGATAAAATTATATGAGAGAAAATAATTAATAAGAAAAGAGAGAAAATAATTAATAAAAGTAGAGAATATTCTACATATCCGCCAGTAGACATAGCTGTCCCAAGTCGCACTCTATATCATTTTTCATTATAGAGTGAATCTCCGTTATCACTTGAACTAGTAGATGATAAAATACTTATTTTTAATAAACTTTATAATTACAAATTACATTTTTATATATTTTTTTTGTTTAATAATTTTTTTTTTATCTAATTTAATCATATTTTTTATATTAAATGTAAATAAAAGTATTTTAAATTTTATAATTTTTGACATTGACTTTATTTGTAACCATCATCATAACCAAATATATTTTGGAAAAAAAACTCTTACTACACTTACATTTGCATTAAATCGTAGTCACGTATATAAATATATTTTTTTAAAACCACGTATATAAATATATTATTTTAGAACGTTTGTGAAGCTTAATGTAATTAGATCATGTTTGCTTCTTATCTTAAAAAACATATATATAAATATATTTTAATAAAAATATTATTTGAAAATCTAACATTATTTTTAGAAAAAGAGATAAAATATATTTTATTAAATATTCAATTTGAAAATTAACATTTATGGTTGCATTTAATATATGGATATTCAACTATAGGTACATTCCAATATTATTTATAATAGTTTTTAGATAAGGTTAAAATGGCATTTGGTACATTTTTTAATTTTCAATATCTCAATTATATATATTAAAATGACATTTGGTACATTTTTAATTTTTAATATATATATATATATATAATACTTAATTTTAAAGTGTCTGAAATTGTAGAGGGTGGAAAATGTGGTTAATTTAAATAGGTATGTGAGAGTTAATGGATACTTGGATCGAGTCGGCGAGGGTTGACCCGCCTGCCCATAAACTTGAAAAATTAAATTAAAAATGTGATATACACATGTTTCAAACTTACAACCTCATCATATAAATTCAACATTTTAATCAACTAGACTAACACTTTATATTTTAAATTCAACTTCAAAATTGATGAACGTATGACATATCTAACAATATAATTTCAATCCCACCAAGGTAAATCAGTGGTAAGACTCGACTTAAGAGATCAAAATGTTACGGGTTTGATTTAATCTGAAACGCTTTGAATTTAAACGGGTGACTATGCATGTGGGGTGTCAATGTGTCATGCTAGTTCTTCTTTTTATATAACTTTTTAAACAACTAAACTAATAATATTTTTAATTTGTTTATATAATTTAACTTTTTATATATTCATATATAAAATTATAAAAATAAATTAACAATTTTAAGTGGTATAATGTTTAAGTGTTAATTATTCATAATAAAGTAAGTTGATAAATGGGTGAGAATAAGAGTTTTGCTTAACAAAAGTGAGTTGATGATAAAAAGTCGATAAAAATGAGTTAGTTTGGTTGGGTAGTAAATCGATAAAAATGAGTTAGTTTGGTTGGGTAGTAAATTGATGAAAGTAGGTAAAGAGGAGATAATAATTATAAGGAGAATAAGGAATATGTTGGTCTCTTCCTCTCTCTATTCTCTTCTCATTCTTTTCCATTTGATCTCTCAGGCTTGATATGTGATTTTGTACTCTAGAATGAAAAAAGATTAAAAATAAATGTTTTAATTAAATAATAATAGGAAAGAATAAATAAAATTAATAAATTTATAAGTATATTGATATCTATTGTTTATTTGGCATAATATTTTAATAATTATCAAAATTAATTGTATTCAAATAAACACATATTTTTAATTAAATTCAAATAAACACGTAAAATTTATAATATAAACAAACCAAATATCTATAATAATTAATAAATATATATATAAAGAGAATAAAAAATTAAATATAAAATTTATTAATATTTTATTTATTTTGACTAATTTTTTCTTCTTTTTTATTATATATATATATATATATATTGAATTAATTGATTTATTTATATATTTTTTAAATGAGTAATAATAAGAAAAGAATAAAAAAAATTAATAAATTTTAAAACTATATTAAATTAAAGAGAATATAGAATTAAATATAAATCTTATTAATATTTTTTATGTGGACTAATTATTTCTTTATATATATATTGAATTAATTGATTTATTTATATGTTTTTTAAATGAGTAATAATAGGAAAAGAATAAAAAAAATTAATAAAGTTTATAAATATATAAAAATTAAATATAAAATTTATTAATTATTACAAATAATATTATTAATAGTGACATGTTTTCATCCCAGAAATTCATTCTCCCAATTTTATTTTCGCAAACTCATTAGTCTTGCCAAACTTTATTCCGAAGATTTTACAAGCAGTGATTATTTATTTTTGGAACAATAATTTCGGGTTTACTTATTTAATTTGCGGGATGATCCTCAATTTTCTTCAATTGAAGACTTGAGAATTTTGCTCAGAAATTGGTTGCAACAGAAAAATATATAGTCTTTCTATTGGTTTATCGATTGATAGAGTTTGCTTTAGTTTTACCAGTTGCAACTGCATCCGTTGAAAGAGTTTTTTCTGCAATAAAGACCGTGGAGACTGATTTACGTAATCGAATGTGAGATGAATGGATGAATGATAGTTTAGTTGTATTGTTGAGAAAAATATTTTCTCAATAATTAAAAATGAGTCAATATTGCAATATTTTCAACAAATGGAATCTCGTAGAATAAATTTGTCTTCTTTTGTACCGACTCATGAACAAAAATAATTTAGTAATTGTGCTTTTAGTATTTTTATGTAATTACCGAGTAAAATTTTAATTAGAAAATGCATTTATTTGATTACCAAAAAAATGCTACCTTACTATTTATATTTGGTCCCCCGAAAAAATATTTTTGAGTCCGCCACTAACAGAAGCTAGTTGGTAAAATGAGTGAGAATAAGGCTGATAAAAAGAAACTAGTTGGGTAGTAAGTTGATGAAAGTCGATAAAAATGGTTGAGTAATAAAGAATATGTTGGTTCACAGAAATGAGTCAGTAAATGAAGTATTATAGTTGGACACGATCTAATAGATCGTTGTATTGAGTAGTTGGATCATAGTCTCTTACCACTAGTAAAAAAATCATTAATAGTAACCAAAAATAGTAACCGTTTGTTCAGCGGTTGATATTAAAGAGGTAATACCAACCGTTTTAAAAACCGTTAATATAAAGGGGGTCAATATCAACCGCTCTTAAAAACGGTTGATATAAACTCATCTATATTAACGGAATTTTAAAACGGTTGATATTGACTTCACTCTATATCAATAGTTTCAAAAACCGTTGATATAAAGGGGGTCAATATCAACCGCTCTTAAAACGGTTGACATTAACTCATCTATATTAACGGAATTTTAAAATGGTTGATATTGACCCACTTTGTATTAATAGTTTTAAAAACCGTTAATATTAATCACATCTATATCAACCACTTTAAAAAACCGTTGATATTGACCAAATCTATATCAACCATTTTAAAAATCGTTGATATAAAGGGGGAAATATCAACAGGTATTATAAGACTTATTCTGATATATATTTTGTTATATTACATTTTATTATTACAGCAAAATGTTTGAATATTTTATTCTTAGTAAAAAAGAAATTATTCAATATTTATATTTTTATTAAAAGTTGTTATGAGAATTTATTTGTAATTTTTGAATTATTTTTATTTATTTAATATGAGGAATAAAAGTGAGATAAGATAAAAAAAAATATACACCTAAAGGAATATTTTTTTTTAGGGAAAGTAAAAATAAAAATATTAACAAAATTTAGTGTTTATGAAAAATATAAATATTAATAAATTTTAATATTTAATAAGAACAAAAAAATACTATTAAAAAGGAGAAATTAAAATTTAAGATTTAAAGAAAAAAATTAATAAGTGGAGAGATTAGAGAGAAACTAGGAAAGATATATAATCATATATTTTTATTAAATTTAAAATATAATTAATAATTATTTATATAAATATATATATATATGAATTTATTAATAATTAATTATATGAATTATATATATATATATAATATAAATATTAAATAATAATAATAATAATAAGTAAAAAAACTAAAATTTTATGATAATATAATTTAAATTTAAAAACATAATATAATTTCATATTTTATGTAATAAAATAAATATATATATATAATTAAATTTAAAATATTTATATTTATTTAATAAAATATACATATAAAATATTTAAAATTTAAAATTTTTATATAAATTAATTTGATTTGTTATTTAATAGAGTAAATATATATAATATTACCATTTTAAAAATAGTTGATATTAAATATTTTTTTAATATTTTGAATTTAATAATTTATATTTATATATAATATTTAATAGTTAATATATATATATATATAAATATAATATTTAATAGTTAATATATATATATATATATATATATATATATATAAATATAATATTTAAGTAATTAAATTTTTTAACTATAATATATATATATATAATTAAAATAAATAAATAAAATATTATTAAAATCGTGGGTTGTTATACAAAATAATTAATTAATTAATTCTCCATTATCTGATAACTTCTCCTTAACCTCGATAACTTCTTCTCTCCTCAATCACCTCTCTTCCCACAACCTTTATTTTTATGACCTCAATTACTTATTCTCTTTTCAATCTCTCTCTCATCCCTCAACTCCTCAATCTCTCTCATCCCTCAACCCTCAATCCTATGCTCTCAAATCCAGTGACAATTCTCCTCCTTCAAATCAATGCTCTTAATTCCCTTCTCATTTGCCTTATAGGTAAAATTATCATTGTATAATCAGATTTTTGAGATACATTAAGAAGTTGTTAAATAGATTAAACAGATTCTTCCAACAATGTTTATATTATTAACTTTAATTTTAATTATTTATATTGTAAATGTCTGGTCTGGTGATCGACAATCTCTTCAATGAGGTATACTAAATTTGGACGGAATTAATTATAAAAAAGATGAGGTAGTTAATTATGAAGAAAAAAAGGTTTATGCTGAAGGAAGAAGAAATAGATGATAGAAGATGAAGATCAAGGAAGAAGAGATAGAAGATGAAGATCAAGGAAGAAGAGATAGAAGATGAAGATCAAGGAAGAAGAAATAGATGATAGAAGATGAAGATCGAATTATTATTTTTTATTTTTTGTATTATGAATTTTTTTTATTTAAATGTAGTATTTGTATGTAATGGAATTAAATTATTTTAATGTTAATTTTGGAATTATATTTAAAAATTATCTTGTCATTTGAAATTTTGTATAAAATAATTAAATTTATTTTAAAATGATTTTTAATTAAATAATTGAAATATTTTTTTTATAAATTCGGAATAAAAAATGTCAACAACCATTATAATTTAGAAATTACAACCACTTTTATAGTTCTTAATAACAACCGCCTACAAAATGGTCAATATTAAGTAATGACAACATTTTTTAAAACGGTTGATATTACTTAATAACAATTGCATGTAAAACGGTTGATATTTCTTAATAACAACCGCTCACAAAACGGTTGTTATTGAGTAATAACAACCGCCCTACGGAGGCTCTAGTAACGGATGTCAACCGCTTTTTGAGCTGTTGTTATTACTCAATACTAACCATTTTTTGTTTAATAACAACAGTAAAAACCGTTGATATTGACCTTTTTTTTACTAGTGTACCATAAAGATGGCTGCATGCGCAGCAACGCCAACTATGAGAAATCCACCAATCCACATGTGATGTGTGAACAATGACAGTTGTGTACCATAGTCAGTAGCTAGATATGGGTAAGGGGGCATGAAATACATATGGTGAGCTACAACAATGGTTAAAGAACCTAACATAGCTAGGTTAAGAGATAATTGAGCATGCCATGACGTTGTTAGGATCTCATATAGGCCTTTATGACCCTGGCCTGTAAATGGGCCTTTATGAGCTTCTAAAATATCTTTTAAGCCATGACCAATACCCCAGTTGGTCCTATACATGTGACCCACGATCAGGAAAAGGATTGCAATAGCTAAATGATGGTGTGCTATATCGGTTAACCATAGACCACCAATTACTGGATCTAATCCTCCGCGAAAAGTCAGAAATTCTGCATATTTTGACCAATTCAAGGTGATTGTATATGATTATATGATAATTTTATTTTTAATTCTACAAATAAAGTGAATTTAGCTAGTTATTTTAAATATATATATATATAATATAAAAATACTTAAAAAAAAATAAAGTACAGGCAGAAAGAGAAAGACGAATTGCATAAATTAGTATAAGCTTATGGTCAGGAGAAAAAAAAATATAGATATATATATATATATATATTTTATAGAAACTCTAATTTTTCATTCAATTATTGAAATATGAGTAAATAGAGTAATAATATGGGGAGCGGAATATTTGCAGTTGAATAGACGAGATGACTCTCTTACTGTATATATTTATTTTTCTCTTTATTTTTATTAATAATTTTCTCTCACTTCTCACTATTTACCTTTTCTCTCTATATTAATTAAGACGCATCCAATAAAAAAAATCAATTTTTTTATTAAAAAACACTTAATAATTAATCTCTTTAATTTTTATTATCATAAATATATTTTTTTAAATTTAATTAATTAATTATATCATCTATTAATTTAATAATATATTAATAATAATAATAATAAATTATTAATACGAATTAATTCTCTTTTTTAAACTCTTAATTGTTGAAAAGTTTAAAGGAGTGAGAATATCTAGTGTAAAAATAATACATTCTCCACTAAAAGTATGAGGGTTCGTCCACCCATAAAAGAAAACAATATGTTATTTAACAAATTGTGAAGAAATCAATTACAAAGCTCGAAAAAAGGTTTGATTTATTATGTTTTTAAAAAATTATTTTTAGTATTAAATTATATTATTTTTATTCTAAATTATATATTATTTATAATTTGTCTTGTTAATTTGAAATTTTTGATATCAATATGTTCACGATAGAAGACTAGTGAAAACTAGTATTTGCAATGAGATGATTAAAGACATTTTTATATTATGTTGTTTAATTTTGTAAAAATAGATGTTATAATACATTTTTTACCATGTTTTTTTGGTAAGTTTATTTTATATTTTGGATCATATTTTTTTTTACTTTAATTAGATTGTGTAATTTATTAATATAAAATAGTAAATTAATCTAATTAAATATTTTTAATTAAATATAACACAATTAATTATTATTTATTTTAATTTGAGTAATTTTTATTATTGAAAACAATTTTTTTTTTTCAATAAAAAATAAATAATTTTTTTTTCAATAAAGAAAATAAATTATTGAGAGAGAAATAATTAAAATGTGTATAATAATCGCATATGTACAATAATTAAAAAAAACATATTTATGATAATAAAAATTAAAGAGAATAATTATTAAATGTTTTTTAATCATAATAATTATTTTTTTATTGAATGAGTCTTAATTAATATAAAGAGAAAAGGTAAATAGTGAGAAGAGAGAAAATTATTAATGAAAATAAAGAGAAAAATAAATATATACTGAGTCAGATCTGTTCTGGACTCCACGTCATTTGCTGCTGCTCCATTCGCTGCAAATGTTTTGCTCCCCTGTGATTACTCTTTTTAAAAAACCAATATAGGAAAAAAAGTAATGATGGATGCTGATTTTGAAAAAATAATGATTATTTTTGGTAAAAAGACTTAAAATGTATTGATATATATGAATAAAATAAAAATAATAATTTAAGGTATTTTAATATTTTCATTAATGAAATTAGTGATGTGATTGTTGAGAAGTGATTTATTAGAAAATTGATTTTGAATGAATTTTTTAAAAAATAAAAAAGAACAAAGCCATCTTTATGGAAACAGGATTATATCTTTTTAATTATTCATAATATGCACTTATCATAGATCTATAGTGAATGGTGACATGACAATGATTGCTTTTCTTTTCAAAATCAAAAAAGAGATTTGAAGAGGATATATTCTTAATTAAATAAAATTGCAACTTGAGTTTGATTGAACTAATAAATTTGCTTTAGAATCTTTCGTATTATTAAATGAAATTAATAAAAATAAAAAATCAAAATACATTTTTCATTCTATCATAAATTAATATAAAACTAAAAATTATACCCGTGCATGAAAATTATTTGATATAATATTTACTTGTTTGGTACAATTTTTTTTTTATCTTTTATAAATCCTAGTCCAAATTATAAATTTATTTTATAGTATAGAGTTTATAGTACAATCTTTTAGTTTATATTTACAAAAAGCACAAAAACTCATCTTCTTAGAATCATTCGTACAAGATATATGACTATAAAAAATAAAGTATTTTCAAATGGGCACAACTAACATCTCGACAATTCTTAGTCGATTTGCTCGTAAGTTGACACAAACACCGATGCAATCTAAAGAAACAAACAAAAAAAAAGTTGAGAGTATTGGCGTGCCTTAAGGGCCACAACACCATAAACCAAATTGACATAAGGTAATAATTGGTATAATCTTTTTTGGATCCTAAAATAATGCAAGTAGACATAAACTAGCAAGAAAGGGCAATATATGTGGCCATAAATGCACCCATCAAAGGAGTTTGTCAGGGCATTGTCTTGGGGGATGACATTCTAACTTTTCAATGGAGATAGAGATAGAAAGAGAAGCTTCTTCTTCTTCTCCTCCCTATCTCTCATGTTCATCACTTTTCCACTTGATGTGAAAAAGAAAAAAAAAAGGAGGATGCTTTTTTATAGCACAAGAGTAACAAATTATGGGGAAAGTGAGTGGGAAGAGCATTAGCAATTTGGAAGATGCAGTATGTCCCTCACCTGAAAAGGAATAATGCAATAATGGTTAGTTCCTTACATTAAAAATGGACCATATTTTGGCCTCTAGCAACCTACATATGCAAAAATGCAATCAATGGTGGTCCTTCTCCAATAACCCAAACAAAAAAAAAATACATGTTAGGTTTGTACATTCTTTATCCATGATCAAACTCTAGATTTTCTTTATATCACATAAGATTCCATATGCTGCAATCCCACTAATTTTGTTATCATGATGTCACACTGCCAGATTTTGCCCACCACCAATAATCCCTAAAGGAAGTTGGCAGAACAACTCACTATCATGACATCCCACTTCAATTTATAACACCTCAGGCTTCGAGCCACTAGTTTTGTAACCAGGATGTCACTCTCAGTTTTCGCACACATCGACTAATTTCTGAAGGAGGTTAGCATAGCAACCCATCGTCGTGACCTCCCACTTCCAATCTAAGACTTTCAATGATAATCGAATATAACAAAACAGGGTAATAAGCCTCGTGACATGCTTCGAGCCACTAGTGGGCATCGATCAACCTCAAAATGATACCAAGGGAGAGTTTAGCCATCTAGGGTTATGAAAATGTACAAGGCTCAAACGCCAATAAATTCTGTCTTTCTTAAATATAGAGTGATCTTGTGATCGAAGTTAAAAATTCAAATATCCATCTTTTATACCAAATGGTCTGCATCTATTTTTCAAATAAATCTATTGATCTCTTGTAACAAAGTCCACTATAGGTTGCCAGTTGATGACGGCCAATGTCAATGGCTAGCCCATGGTCGGGGTTGGCCAGCTATGATAAGGGAAGAGTCAACTAGAAACCAACCTGCTTTGTGGCAAGGGTTCTGCTGGTGCCAGCACAAATGACAATCATAGATATATATTAGTGTGAGTGTGTGTGAAGGATGATTAAGAGATTGCCGCAACATTTTGAAGGACAAAGCTGACCTGTAACTAATCACTGGTGGCCAAATGGAGCAGATGACTGATAATTTGCAGTGACCCTGTTAAAGATGGGGATTTAGGAACAAGCAAATTTAGTTAGTCAAGCATTAAGTACAAACAAAAAAGTCAAATATCAACACTACTATACTACTATAATAACCAAAATATCCTTCTTTGATCCAATAATTTATTACGGAAACTTAACATTCGCAACATAATAAGTTCAAATTATCTTAAGCTTTGCCCTCCCAATACAAGACCTGAGAATGTACATGTACCTAAAATCCACAACATCAATTCCTCCCACTAAAATCACCTTGATTGAAGGGGGTGGGGGGTTGTTGTTTTGAGATGTGCTAGCCACTCCTCCAAAGAAAAAAAAACCTTCTTCTCAGAATTTTTATTAATAATCAGACCCAGTTCATCCTCGATGACTCGATCCTTCGAAAAGCTTCAAAACAATGAGGCTGACAAAGGCAATCAATGGCGTGCATAAGCTTTCTCCTTGGTCCAACAGCATGTGCTCCCATATCCTTAAGTTTCTCCATTGTCATATTTACAAGCTGGAATTTACCAATACTCTTCCTTTCAAAAATCTTTGCAAACTGATTAAGTCCTAATGATGCTAACCACCTTCTCAATCCCCCAGCTCTTTGAAGCTTCTTCTCAAGATTCAAAGCCCTCATCTTCTTAGTCAATACAGCAACAGCACCAAGCAAGTTAAACGGTCTCTTGTTGTTCTTGTATCTAATCATCCCGGTTTTGTCCTGGTACTCAATATCATGCCTTGCAAGTTTGGCGAGCACTGATTTTCTTTTCTCATTAGACAGTGCAGTGGCTTTCTCTTTTTCAGGAATTGAATGTAGCTGCTCGTGAGTTTCCTTTTTTTGCGGGGATTTTGTATTGATTTGTTTTTCAGAACATGCCTGTGGCTGAATAGGCTGTTGGTCTGATGATTCTGTTGATGGTTGTTGAGTAATTGGTAAAGGAGGAATTAAAATCCGGACAGTCTGTTTCTTTACAATCACCCATCCATCTTCACACAAGTTGGCCTCAGGGATATTTGAACTGTTCTGCAGAACTTCTTTGGGCAGTCTCTTTGGTTTTGCCATTAGATGAACGCTTTCTAGTCTGACAAATGTAAATAAAATAAAATTGTTAAGAGACAAAGTACCTAACTTATGTGATGTTAAGTGTTTATCGAAAAATCATAAAGTGTTCATTGGAGATATCAGATATCACATATAAAATTGAATCAAAGACAAAACGCCAAAAATGTCGCAATTACTTGGAGCTATTTGATGTAGTTTTTATCTCACTTTTCAATAATCCAATTTTTTTTGTAACAAAAAAATCTTGTTTCATGAAAAAGTGGATTATTTGGGTTAAAAGATTAAAATATTCTTTGTAATATATAAAATTCTATAAAGAATAAAATAAGGATATTTTAGTTGATGGAATAAGGAATTATTTGATCCCTTCATCAAACAAGGCCTTGATCTTCAATGGGGGTATTTCAACAAACAGCTGGACCATATACAGGTTGAGATTTATTGGTATGAAGAGAAATGAGAATTTAACTCCTTTTAAGTAATAGAAGAGACGATTAGCTAACCCACTAGGGTAGCTCAAGTGGCAAGAGTCTTGCCTAATAGAAGGTGTCACGGGATCAATTCTCACTAAGAACGTATTAAGTTGAAGTGGGGGCCGTGCTAGCTTCCTAAATTAGGAAAAAAATGACTAGCTACCCTGTGCCTGCATCATCAATGACATCAAACAGCCCGGTATCAATTATTTTACAGAAGTTACGGCATTCTCTAAAGTTAAGAAATAGTATTTCTAATGTACCCAGTTTCCACTTCAACTCATTTTTACCCTGTAATTAATTACCAAAACAAAAACCTAACTTGCTTAAAATGTAACAATATCAGTAGGTCTATTCTAATGTGTATTCTTGACAGCAGTTGTGTATTTTGGTTTTGAACTAACTAGATAGAATGTATGTTTTGAATAAGAGTTTCTGCAAACTTAAGAAAGAAAATTTGATGGAAGATGAACTAGGTGTACAACACTTGAAGGACCATGTGATCTCTCTTCGATGCAATGTTTTGAGGGTGCGGCCCCATTTGGAAACACTTGTTTCAGTATCTGAATCTGGCAACAAAAGTAACTTTCTAAATGTGTGACTAAGTGTAGTTTCCAAACGTTTTGTAAATGGATCAGGGTACAGATCCAGAAACAGAAATAAAAAATGTTTCCAAATGAGGCCGCACTTGCCCTTCTTTTGATGGTTTCTCTGGCACATTACTAATCTTCATCTGTGGCACCCATATTGGGTGAACAATCAATCTACTAGCTATCTGTTCTGTATTGAACCATTCCAATAAAATAGCATTGTAATCACACACCCTGTTATTTTATCTTTTAAGTTAGGAAAATTATAATCTTGATATTGACAATCACTGTATCAACACTTGCATGGTTTGTTAGAGCAACTAGGAAGGGAACTTGAAACCCTAATTACGTTTCATACAAAAGAGAGTACTGATAAATCCAGCCATTGATAAGAGCAGTAAAAACAGTAAAATATTGATGAAGATCTAATAACACGATACTGAGAAAATAAACTTGCAAATCAGATCTAGTTGCCACTTCAGTACTTAAACTACCCTGAACTTCAATAAAGGATAAATGGCTGAACTTATCTAATTTCCAATTTCATGACCTCTCCCTATAAACCAATCACAAACATTTACTCAGTGAAAAACCAATCCATGTGGTTTAGATTCCTTGAAAAGCAAGAAGATAGGTGAAAAACCAGTTATCTATGTATGATAATATCTCCATCTTATCCTTACGATTTGTAGAAGATATCTTTATATAAATAAAAATAAATATATTTCAAGAATGCAAGTATTTATAGCCTAATTTTACACTTAGGGAAAAATTTCTAATTAAGTAGTCCAGATATTCATATCATACTTACACAAAGCTAGCATTACATTATATAATCATGATAATATGAGTTTATATGCATAAATAAGCCAAAAGAATCATTGGTAGAGAATTTCCTAAATACTTCTGCAGTTAGGGATAGAGTCATGGGAAGATATCGAATATAGTTGAATATCATAATCATTATCCAATCTATTAGTATTACTGCTATTCCTTTCAAGTTTCAGATCAAAAGGGAACCTTTAACTTTATTTTGCAAGCCAATGTATGAATGGCTTAGTCTAATAACTAAACAAGTGGACTTCTTGTCAACCTGAAAAATAAAAGCATGCAGTGCCTGATAAAAAAAGGAACACGGTTTCAGGCACTTTATACCAAACTTATTAACAACATCCATGGATCAAATCAACTGGGACACGAAAAGTTAATGTAGATTCAGGTATAATTGTACATCGTTAACCTCTCTTTTTTTTCTATTTTAGCGCATAAATTTGTCCAAAAAAACAAAGTAGACATAATTCAAAAATTCAGAGATGAGCAGATGTAATACTGACAGATATCAAGGTCAATCGGTTAAATGAAGATGAAACTCGTTTTCATTATGATGTAAACATAAGAAAGAGATCGCATGGTAGGATCTCGGGTAGGGTTTTATATAGGGAAATTACCAGTTTCGTATGCCTGCGGAGAGAGACCAATGCACGGTGGCGGTACAATTCTTACGGGAGATGGACCGCCGACGGTAATTGATCGGAGAAATTAGACTCGTTGGATCGCCGATGGTAATTGATCGGAGAAATTAGACTCGATTGTTCATTCGCTTTCTTCTAGGGTTTTGATTGAGCCGAAAGAAAGAGAAGAGAGAAGAAGAGGGAAATATATTTTTCATATGATTTTTTGTTTTATTTATAAAATAATCGGTTGGAGATTTTAAAGTGTGATTTTTTAAATATTTTTAATATAAGTTTATTTCACAAATATTACCATATAATTTGTAGTTAAATTAATCATAAGTTATTAAATTTAATTCAATATACATTAAATGAAAATCACCCAATCATGACTAAACTAGGGTTATTCCTTTTTACATCTAGGTAGAATATGAACTATTCTATCAAAATCTCCTCCATATCCAAATTAATACTATTAATAATTAATATAGTTTAATGGTTAAATGTTCAATCCAATCTTAATTAATGTTAGTATTAAAAACTTTGCATGAACATTATTATAACTTATCACAACAATATTATAACAAATTTCAACTTTAATTTTATTTACTTTATGAAAAAGGACATTGATATTTTTTTTCAAAATAATCATTTTAAAATATGTAATAAAATTGTAATGAAAACTTCAATTTAAATATAAATAAATATATTTGTTTTAAATGTCCACGTGTATTCAAAATTAAAATCGCTCAAATACAACGAAAAAATATGACATTAAAATAAAATTAAAATAAAAATTTTATTCAATAGATTATCAAGTTTGTAAATATGTTGAAATAACGATTAACTTCCCGACGTACTCTACTGACTTTCCATAACGAATATTAGAAAGTATCATAATAATATTAACATTATGAATTATATGCATATGACGACTATGATCATTGAAAGTTCGACAATTTTTTTCTAACTAGTTAGTCAACTAAAAAATAATTATGATGATAACTCAAACATGTAGGAATGTCATATCAGCCGCATCAATTCAAACTTTCTATCAACTACCCAAACACTCAGATATCATCAATGAATCTCAGTAATACTTCACAAAATTCTTCAAATCTCTTCGTCAATGCAAAAACAAGTGAGTTGTCGATTCAACATTCTCGTTACACATACAACTAACCATAATACATATTTTTTTCAAAATTTCTTAGAGAAGACTATTAAAATAATCAATCAAAACTTGTAAAATTTAAACCGATTTTTTTATTAATTATTTTAATTTATTTAATATTATAAGGATAATCAACCATTTTCCTCAAATCGCTCCATTCCTAATCTTTGCTCTTTTTAATATTGTCACGTGTTATTATATTTGTTTTCAACCGAATAGGAGAGATCCGACAAATTATAACATGTGTATTATGAATGGTACAATAACTACTATGTTATTATATTTGTTTTCAATTAAAATTAAGAAACAAAATAGGAGAGATCCGACAAATTATAACATGTGTATTATGAATGGTACAACTACTGTTATAAAAAATTTAACGATTTTTTAAGCTAAATAGTCCACCAATAAATAATTGGAATGAATATACTAATGAATTTCAGTCATACTATACCACATACTTCAAATACAGATACTAAAGTGGGTAAGTTGTTTATTGCACTTTCATATAACACATATGACGACAACTTATAATAATACATCATTTTTTCACGAGAATTTATAAAAATACCATTTATAACACTTCATCCAAAAAAATGTAATTTTAGATTGAATCTTTGTCTCCTAATTTTTTTTCCAAAAAAAATCATATATATTATTTAGGGATGACAACGGGTACCTACCCGTTGGGTAGTGAAATACACATACCCATCCCCGAACCCAATTTTTATTTTACTATCCGATTCCGACCCCGAACCCAGCGGGTATCTTTATTTCTATCACCATTCCCAATTTATCGGGTACTCGATCACCGACGGATAAATATTTATATGATGGTAGAGAATTAAGAAAAAAAACATAACTTTGAAAATAATAATGAAAACAAAAAAACATAACATTACTTACCTATTTAGTAGATCTTGAAGAAATAATAATTTTGTTGTTATTATAACTAAATAAAAACTTTAGAATGAAGGTTGAAAAAAAATTAAAGAATTCTTTTAAGATGAAAAATGAGAAGAGATAAATAAGTTTTTTGAAAATGAAAGATGAGAAGAAAAAAATAACAATTTTTTATTAAGAAAAGTTAAAGATTATAAGAGTAATAACTTATGAGAAATAAAGAATTTTATTGGGTACATTAAAAAAATAAAGTTGAGTGAAGTGTGGATAAGAGCAAAATAAAGTATATATTTATTATGATATTTATCATGATTGGGCATTTGAATATGAACTGAATAACTTGTATGTCCCACATGAAAACTATCAATGTGTTGCCAATGCATAACATCTTGTTCAGATGGACATACTTGTTTGTGTCATACCGAAAGTAAAATTCTATTATGAGACGAACTCTCTATAATGTTTAATCTTCTTCTATATCTAATTCGGCTAGCAAAACCACTAAATTAAGGATCAAACATGTTCTTAACTGTGTCATTTATATATATAAAAATGGAAGCAAGTTTTAGATACCTCGTAGACTTTTGACACTACACCAACTGTCGTCTCAAAAATTGATCAAATAACCATCCCCCACAATGAATCTAGATTGCTCACAAAACTTTTCCACATAGAATAAATTTCCCTCTAAATGTTACACCCCACTAGATAATTAGACATTTTTGTGAACCAACCAGACCAATCGTAACCATACTTACATTTGATCATCGATACCCAAAGATATTCAGTTTCGTTGCAAATCTATAACATCATTTTGATAAAAGAGCCTTATTAAAAGAAATAAGATCTCTGAAATCCAAACCTCCTTGATATTTAAACATTTAACCTTATCCCAATTAACTAAATGACAAATGATGAGTTAGAAGATTCCAATATAAATTTATACATTATTCTTTCCATTTTCACCGTCACACTCTTGGGAAGAATGAATAAAGACATCATATATGTGGGCATAGATGACAACACACTCTTAATGAGGATTAACCGACCCCATTTTGAGATTATTTTACTTTTCCATCTAGATAGTCTACATTCCATTTTAGTAGTAATCGGGTCCTAAGAGGTCTTATATCGTAATTTAGCACCCAGTGGCATACCAAGGTATATTGATGGAAGATCACCAATTCTGAACTCCAACATATTTGTCAACATCATCCTTCTTCTATTTGAAACAGGATCTGAAAAAAAAGATGTTTGACTTAATAAGATTCACTCGAAGACCGGAACATGCACCGAATACCCATAAAATATTCCGAAGGTGTTTAAAAATCATGTAGGTAGCCTGAACCTTGTAGAGCATGTCATCAACAAAAAAACAAATGTGATATCTTCTTGACCCACAATTCATTTCACGGATGAGTCCTGAGTTTGCAAATGCTATCATTTTTTAGAGAGTTTCCATAACAATAATGAACAAGAAAGGAGAGAGTGAATCACCATGTCTAATCCACCGGGAACTCTCAAAAAATCTCTGAGAACTATCATTAACAATGGTAGAAACTTATTCGTCGAGAGACAAAACCTAATCCACCCAATCCATTTTGCACTCATTCTCATCTTACCCATGAGGCCATGACATCAAACAAAAACTCTCAATTGACGTGATCATAAGTTTTTTTATGTCTAACTTGACAAAAGCACATTTGTCACCTCTTAAATTAGCCGAGTCAATGCACTCATTGACTATTAATACTACATCATATATTTAATGACATTTGATGAAGGTAATTTGATTACTAGATATGACCGTCTTTAATACCTTTCTCAATCTATTTGTCAAACATTTTGCAAAAATTTTATAAAAAGATGAAACAAGACTAATAGGCATAAGTTATTCACATCAATAGTCTCTAAAACTTTACGAATAAGACATATCAAAATAGAGTTTTAACTCTTATCAAATGATGAAAAACGATCAAAATGATCAATTGCTTCCATAATTCTCGTCTTAAGAAAAGGCCATGCCTTCTTAAAAAAGTCAAAGTAAACTCTTCGCATCCCGGTGCTTTATCACTTCCGCATCCCTTAATGGACTCCTCAACCTCTTCCAACAAAAACCGAGCCTCTAACATATTTTTTTGCGCTAAACTAATTGAATAAAAAATAATATCATTCAATTTAGGTCTAACCTTAAATGGCTCCTTAAAATTTCCTTATAAAGTTTGACAATACTCGTAGAAATTTCTAGTTCACTATCATGAACTTCCCCCTTGACCGAGATTAAATTAATCACATTATTCTTTACTTTCGTGTTAGAGATCCCATGAAAAATTGGTGTTTCTATCTCCAAATTTTAACCATATAGCTCTACTTCGTTGGCGTGCCCCAATTTCTTCCTTCTTACACATATAAAGCAACTTACTAACAAATGTGAATCCGAGAACTAACCTCCTCAGTAGAGAGTTCACGAATCTCCTATCCCCCATCAATGACATTAATTTCATTACACAAGTCATTGATTTTAGCACAAAATAAAGCACGATCTCCCACGAACCAATTTTAATAATTTTACGTAGATTCCTTAAGTTCACAAAGAGTTTACTCGACGGAGAATCAAATGATGTCTAACTCACCCACCATTATTGTACGTGCGGTATAAATTCTTCCTTGATCAACCATTTATTTTCGAATCTAAATGATCGACATGTTATCTTCATCATACGGCGTTCCATCAAAATCGATCGGTGATCTGAACAACTTCATGGAAGGACATTTTAAAATATATTAGAAAACCCTCTAAAATAGAGTCATTAATTAAAAATCTATCGATGTGAGAATGAACTTGACCCCATTATCATTACCTCTCCTAAAGGTGAATTGACTGCCTTCCAAAAGCAAGTCGATAAATTCAATATCTTCAATTGTCTTTGAGAACTCGTGCATTAGGCTACTAAGCCTATTGGCCCATTTCCTTTCAGACGGGGATTTAACTTCGTTAATTTCGCCTGCAAAAAAAATTGGTAAGTCCCAAAGACTCACCACGTTCTTCATTTAATTAAAGAACTTTGTTTTGAATTGTGATAGAACCGGTCTATATACCGCATAAACTATTCATAGAAAATTATCCTCCCGATTTCTTAATTGAACGTTAACCGAGTATCTACCCAAATTAACATTTATTTTTCATACATGTCTTCATTCCATGCCACGATAATTCCACCCAATGTCCCTATAGAATCAAGAGTCTCTCAACCACATAACCGCCAATTACATAGATCCTTAACTATCCATTGATCCATCTTCCGAATTTTAGTCTCACTAAAACATTATATGCCACATCCAAAGGTTCCCATTAGTGACTTAATGATACCTCTCTTCACACCATCATAAATGTTCTAAGTAATAATTTTTTCAATCATTGATAAAATCTAATCAGAATAACCCTTTCTCGACTTCAAGACACGCTTTACTACTTGCATATAACTTTGTGGTAGGTCATTTAGCTTCTACGATGAAGAAATATTTGGATGAAAAGTATATGGTAGGGTGGAATCTCGTGCACAATGGGCCACACTTTAGTCTCTAAATCAAGTACCTCCTTCACGGGGGATTTGTTTTCATCCATCGTCATATTATGTGTCGAGAATTCTATTTGGATATTCTCGTTGACATTATAATCTGGCTCAGAAACAACTGATTCCTCGACATACACATCATTAATAAAGACTGGTGATTCAAGAATATTAATCTCATGATAAAGAGTTCTAATAGGATTGTCCTAGATTATATCTTTTACAGATGACCAAAACTTATTTTCTATCTCATCAATGGTTTTTTCTCGGACAACAAATCTGAAATAGTTAGGACGATGAGTTAATGAACTCAGCTTTTGATATACCACCATCTGTCTACTCTCCCTTTTTAGCCATCCGGGGAGACATCACAACTCGAGAGGTGCAGAGACGGATACTCTATATTGGCATCACAAGAATCTATTAGCTCATTTAATCTAGCATCATCTTGCTCAATCACCCTCCCGACCATATCAAATCCCCTTGAATTGGTCATCTTTACAACTAGTCTTTCAACACCCGCAAGGCTAGCCATACGGATCCGATCGACATAAAATGGGGTTATCACTGACTCTCTCGTTAGCCCAAACGAAGTCAACGCCTCCAACACTTACAAATTTGAACCTGGTGAAAGAGACACGATAATATGACGTTCAGGCCACACCATCACTTTATATATATACTTGTATCCCGTTATCAACACAAATAGATTCAGGGTAACGTTTATGTGGATCAGATTGACGCACCCTAATTCTAACACAACCGTTCTCATGTGCTCTTTGAGTTTCCTCGTCGAGTTCGATAACTCTCCCCAAGATCATTATAGGTCTGACTAAGAAGATCATGATTCTACATATCTGTTGTCATTCCAAACAATCGAATTCATGTACCCTTCATATTTTTGAGATTCGGATAGCCCAATCGATGGTCGGGTTCAGGTACCCACGGGTATCGGGTATATGGGTACCCATTGTCATCCCTAGTATTATTACGACTTTTTGAGATTCATTCCAAAAAATCAGTAGAGAACGTCGGAGAGTTAATCATTTTTTAGAAGACTTACGAGCTCGATAACCTATTAAGTAACGTTTTTTATTCTATTTTTTTATTTTAATATTCTGATTTATGCGTGGTGTGCTTAAACGATTTTTTTATTATTATTTTTAATATACATAAACCTTAAAAAAGAATTGAATAAAAAAATATGAATTATAACAATATTATTATGTGTAATTTGAAAGCAAACTGCAGGTTAGGGAGGAGATAAACATGCATTAAAATCCAAAAATAGTGTCGTCTCTAAATTCTCTTTTAAGTTTCTCTAACAAACTTCCATTGAATTTTCTGTCTCTCTCTCTTCTTTGAACGGAGAAGAGAACACAAGAACGCTCTGAATGTTAACGAAGCTAGAGAACAGGCAAAATTACCACCTGTTTCTCTCTCCAGATATTCCTCCACTCCACTTTCCCTCCTTCCTTCTCCGAGCAGGAAGGGAGGTAGGTTCTCACCAACTCTTTCTTCTTAATTCTCATCTTATATCCTTCACAACTCCTCCGATTCTCCCATCACCAACGAAGAAGGAGGTGATCATCATTCATTGCATTCTCTTTCTTTAATCATTTCAATTGTTTCCGTCCTTGTTAATTTCAACTGTTTAATTTGTTTCTTCAGCTACGTAAGTACGTCTATACACACAACAACAACGATAAGGATGATGGATGATTGGATGAATTGGCGAGTCGTCGATCAGATTCAGGTAAAATCAAAATCTCTTTAAATTTCAACGAATGTCGATAATTCTATAGAGTGGATTTTCACTGCGTGAGGGAGAGGAGAGGAGAGGAAAGGAGAGGAGAGTGTGGATATGGATAATTCGACGGAAGGTGTTCGATCTTCTGCAAACGTCGTGAGATGCTTCGATGGATTGAACGGTTGTTGCTCGATGATGCATAGATCTTATTCAGGGACCTGGCTTCGATCTGTCAAGAGAAGAACAGATGAATTCGAGCAAGAGGATGATATTATTAATCTTAATAATAATAATAATACGGTTTCCATTCCGGATCTCGCTTTCTCGGACGTTGCTCGTGTTGAGGTCGCGAACGAATGCATCGCATTGAGAGAGATGGTTAGTAATCAGCAAAAGACGATTCAAGATCTCACACTAGAAATTGAAGAGGAAAGGAACGCCTCTTCGTCCGCTGCTAATGAGGCAATGTCGATGATTCTACGGTTGCAGAGGGAGAAGGCCGAGATTCAAATGGAAGCTCGTCAGTTCAAGCGTTTCACGGAAGAGAAAATTTCTCATGATTTACAAGAGCTTTCTGCAATGGAGGAATGTTTGTATAAGAGAGATCAAGCAGTTCAATCTCTAAATTGTGAGGTTCAAGCCTATAAACACAGGTTGATGAGTTTCGGTCTTACGGAATCCGAAGCCGACGATACTGCAGATCTCATTTCCATCGACGATTATCCGCCTCTCAAATGCAGTAACAACGAAACTCGATCATGCTCGGAAATCGAATACGACGTAACCGACATCGACAAATACGCATTCGGAGAAACTCCAAGAACACCAAAGGATTTTGAATTCAAGATGAGTCAATTCGAAAGAAGTCCTAAAAACGCAAGACGACCTCGTCATTTCAGGAGAATCTCAACAGGGAGTTCAAACTCTTTAATCGCGTCAATCAAAGAGATGAATGCAGATTTCAACATGGATTCTTCTTCATCACCTAGATTTCGAAAAATGGGAAGTATGACGAAGAGCAATACAATGTCGAATTTGGGAAAAGCCGTGAGTTCAACGAAGACGTCAGATATTGGTGATGAAGATGATATGAGTGATAGAGTATATACAATAGACTCAATCAATGTTTCTTCTTCAGAAACTCCCAAGGCTGCTGCTACGGCTGTTGCTGCGGCTAATGAAGTGGTTGTTTTCGATGATGATTACGCGAAGAAGACGAAGGAATGTGGTGAGTATGAAGGTAGTACTAATGATCCAGAGATAAAGAAGCTGTATGTGAGGCTTCAGGAACTGGAAGCTGATAGAGAATCGATGAGACAGTCAATATTATCAATGAGGACTGATAAAGCACAATTGGTTCTGTTGAAGGAAGTTGCTCAGCATCTGTGTAAAGATATGTCTCCTTCTGCTAGAACCATGGCTGCTTCAAAACAATCTCAGGTTCATGGATCTTCATTCAAATCCATATTCAAGGTACACATTTCATCATTCTTTCTTCCTTCCTTCATATACATGAAAAATGATTTTTTTTTTACAAATCAAAATAGCATAATTTAGTAACGATATAATATCATATTAAGTAATGATATTGAGCGTGAATTTGAATGGTATCGAGAATGATGTATCAACACAATTCACATCAATTCTGAGACCATTCATAACAACAAATTCTCACTCTCTATATTTACTCAATCATATTAAAATTTAAAATTTGGAAGCTCATATTATTCATGCATATACTAATTTCTTTTGTTAATTTATTTTAATAAAATGTTTTGATTCATATCATTTTTGTTTTCTGCTTACAAAAAATAGTTTAAATTACATTATAAAGTCAATTTATTTACTTTTCATTTTAAATGCATTTTTTTTTTAATTTAGACAATAAATTCCAACTTAAGATTTTTTTAAGTAAGAATTGAATATGAAAGACACTTTATTTACTTTATTTACTTGACAACAAGTCTAAAAAGTTTTAAATTATTAAATTTTGATTTATTTATACTCGAACCAATTTTTATAAAAAAAAATTGACATAAATTTATTCCTTTAGTTTTATCCGGAATTATAATTTCAATTATTGTACAAATTTGCTATGTTCTTACTATTTAATTTTAAAAATTAATAATATTTAAACTAATTATTGAGGTTAAAGAAGAAAGTATTTTGTCAATTTATGAACTAATTTTAAAAAATTAGTGAACTTATCAAAAATTATGATGAGCTTTTGATGCAAATTCAGGAAAACCCACCTTTTTTTTATATAAATAATTGTTTATTTAATTAAAATAAAAAAGAAACATCCTAGAAGTCTTTAATTTTATTTTCTCTTTAATTATCAATTCCTTCAAAACACATTAAACCTGAAATATATTAAATTGGAGTAACTTAGTTTGTAGAGAAAAACAATATTAAATTTGTTAATATATATAATTAAGGATGTTTCATTATATTATTTTATTTAAATCAATTGAATGAAATATTAAAAATACAAAATTTTGAATTTATAACTTCTTTGCTTCAACTCAATACATCGGGAAACTACCACTAATGAAATTGACCTCTTCTAGAATATGTTTAATTTTGCATTAAAATTGAAATAGTATATAGAGACTAATTGAAATTAATACTATTTATTCATGAAAGTATTCAATCAAACAAAAGTAACATTCTTTTACCTTAAAAATGTATTTTTTTCAGTGGATTGCGTGTTTCATTACTTGGAGGAAACAAGCTCGTCGCAGCAAGTGAGTATTCACAATTGTTACATTGACAAACTGAATTTATATTTGATATTCCCATCTAGATCTTTCGTAACAAACGAGTAATTCAAATAACAGGTACAATTTTGGAAGTTCGAACAAGAATGCGGTTGGTTTATTGGCACTTCTCGAGAAAGCAAATGTCCCACGAGCAGAACATCGAAGATACACACGACTAATCACTCAACATTTAGGGTCTATATGAGCCTTATCATATTGATTTTTAAAATACCAAAATTCCCGAATTGACCTCATGTGAAAACCCCCCATTCAATAGACAAACCCACCCAATTGTCTCAAACATTAATATGATCTGATCTGTAATCAAACCCAAAATATAAAAGAAAAAAAATAGAGAAAATATACCTTTTAAAATAGGCTCGACCATTTTTACTGTCTCATTTACACTTTTGTTCCTGTTGTGTGTGTATATCTAAGAGTTGATATAATTCAGTTCTTTATTTAGATAGCTGAAAAACTCCCAAATAAATTGACTTTTCTGAAAGAAAAAAAACTTACAATGGAGGAAGACCGCCGGACAGATTGGGACAGATTTTCTCATTTTAACTGGGATCGGGGAGGATCGGAAAAAAGCCGAAAGACGTTGATAAGGGATCGGGGCGGGATGGTAATTATTTGCTCCATCCATTCCAGCCTAAAAATCGCCGCAATGCATACAATTACAACTATATTATAACTTTTAAAATAAAAACAAAATGAAAATATTTTTATTGTCTTGCGTCGTAAGTCATAAAATCAGCTAGGCACAATCAAATGAAGCGCGATCGGCATAGATGACACAATATTGTCTTGTGTTTCTTGTGCATTTGTAAGCGCTGCTGGAATTTGCCCTCGATTGCGGTTTATCTGTGATCATCTCTTAGAGTTTCTGTAATTACTGTGCTCTATTACTCTGTTTCTGCCGTTATGGGAAAAATGAATAACAAAAATAATAAATCTAAAAAATCAGAGAGTTTGTATTGGAATGAATTAAGGAAACGACATTTAAGAAAATTGAAAGAATTGATGAAGAAGTCAGCAAAGAACAGTAGAATAACAACACAAGTAAACAATCTGTTCCAACTACTGCTGGGAAATTCCTATAGAAAGTAATGCAGAAAAACAGGGGATAACGAAGGAATTTAGAAAATAAACTATAATGAAAGAGCTAATATGTTTGGAAAAATGGTCTGAAACTTAAACCTATTGAGTAAATCAAAGGAAACTGCACATATATGGTTCAAACTATGATGTTACAGTTCTAAAGGCCTTAGTCATTTTACAGGTTCATTGGGTAGACCATTATACATGGACTATTACTGAATGAGGAGATCACATATCATTTGCTAGAATTAGCATTGAGGTGCATCATAGAAACACACACTACCGAAAAGTATGACAATAGTAGACATAAATGGAAAACCAATTGTCATAGAAATCATTTATTAGTGGAGGGGCCATACAGATGTTCTTTATGCAATACCTTATAACATGTATAAGGCCAAAATGTGATTTGGTTAATGAAGAAAATCAAAAAATTCATAAAACTAGAAAGTAAAGATGCATGAAAATAGAACAGAGGTGTCTGTAATCAAAAAAGCAAATGTGATTAAAGAATAAGAAACAGAAGATAAAGAAATTTTATACAAAAAGAAAACAGTATGAAGAAGGAGGTGAAACCTCAACCTAATCATGTTAAAGAGATAGTTGAAGAATCGCAATTAAATCAAGTTAAAGTGGTTTCGGATGAAAACAGAGAGGAAGATACTCAAACTAATCAAAAGGAAAAAAAGAATTTCAAAATTGATAAAGAAGAATCCAAAGTTGTTGATAATTTTAAAACTAAAACTAAAGGAAACGAAGATAATGATTTAGAAATTAAAATTGAAATGAAAATGTGAAAAATTTAAAAATCGTGAAAAATAATTATTTTTATCAAATTACAGATTCATATAAATAAAAAAATCAAAATAAGAATAAATAATATTCATTAATCACTTCAGTCATCCTTTTTCCATTACCCAAAAAAAAATAAAAATAAAAAGGGAAGACAACTTGTAATAATTAAAATTTGAGAGTTTATAATTTATGTTTGTAGGTTTAATTACTAATTATCATCTTTTAACTTTAATTTTTAACTTTCCTACTTTTGAAATTTTAATAAAATATTTTAATTATTTTCCTAAATTTTTTTTAAAGAAAATCATAGTCTAAAAAAATGGAATTCAATGTATTAAAAGAGCTAGACTGTCTAAATCTCTTTTGAAATCAACAACAAATGACAAACAAGGAATCTAACAATAGAGAACCGATACAAATGAGTAAGCAGAGACACGAGAATTCAAGATTCAGATTAAAGAATCCATCTTGAGTACAAACAAATCTCCAAAACCAATTCAGATTAAAGAATCAATCTTGAGTACAAACAAATCTCAAAAACCACAATAGTGTGTAAGTGGCGCTATCATATGAGGCACCACTATGAATCATGTTGTAACAAAGAAAAACAAATAAATGATAGTTTAAATGTAGTAGATAAATGTTTAAACAGAATATTATCAAAGTGGCGAAACAATCGCAGTATAAGAATCATCTTTGTACTTCAAGCACTTTAAGGATGAAGAATGCAAATGAGGAGAAACGGTGGCGTTTGATGCACTATAAACATGGCTACCTTCTTCCTGATCGATATTGGCAGTCTTCTGATCATCAGATTTCTTCAAGATGGTGTCCAAAACAACATTCAAGCCACTGGAATTGGGCATTGTAACAAAACTGCAGAAAACAAAAAAAAAAATGTTCAAAACAACAACATCAAAATGTTAGAACAATATTCAAGCCAATGAAAAAGGTTTCATTATATAAAAAATACTTTCTAGAACTAAATAATGGCCAATTAAGTTACTTTCCTAATCTAAATCACCATTCAGACTACATACTTGTTTTCAAGAAAATTTATTGACGTTTTCTTGTCTAAACCCAGGTTCAGCTCCAAAAATGTATTTTTCAAATTGGCCCATAGGGGGGGATATTCTACATTAATGAATACATTTTTAAGGGATTCATTTATGATGATTTACTCTATAATAGAATCATGTTTAAGCAGAAATACGACATCATGAGGTTACATATTGAAGAACTTGATAAAAGTTATAATAAAGTAGAAGCTACATAAGGAAAGTTTCTTACCTAGCCTCGAAAGAAGTTGATTTGGCACTGATGACTTCACAAAATGTGCTTATCACCCAAGGAGGAAGACATGTATTTTTTATTTCAATGCTATAAAATAAACTGGCAGGTGAAGCCTGGTTTTGTTCATGGTTAGTCATGGATGGCTTGAGAGGAAGTAACACATTGTCAGCTCTTCTCACCTCTTTGCATCTAACCTACAATCACAAATTGAATACAACCAACCAACCCATTGGTTATAATGGAAACAGATAGTCTTTGTCAAAATTATAGATTATAGCAAAGTTGTCAATAATTTCAATCTTTGCAGATTCAAAAGGAGAATGATATTACATAATAAATAATGATTATAATGATAGGAATACAATACTCTCACCCCATTATTCGTAGTTTTCAGGAGTTTCAAATAAACATAGGAGACACTTTTTGTTTGGATGGATCTAAATGATCTGAATCCGGATTGAATTGAGAAACCATGAATACATTTTTCAATTTGTGTCTAGCTAATTTATGCTTCAAAATGTGATCACATCCAGATCCATGTTCACATAAGATATTTGACAGAAAAAGTGTTTTCAAATGGGGAGATATATGACCTTAGAATGTGAAATAACCCAACATCAAACAAGTTCATAATGACACCCATGAATCAGATATATTAAATTATCCTTTAGTTTATAGTGTGCATAAAATAAAATAAGTAAAGTAAATAATATACTACTTATATAAATAAATATTATAAAAGGTGTACAATGTGCAAGATCACAAATTGATTTTAATGTATTTCACAAAATATTAGACATAAATTAACTTATTCAAATCTAGTTCAAGCTGGAACCATAAAATTAATAAACTAAAACACTTCAAATGAGAACAAGGCTTCTTTGCTGAAAGGTTATTCAAATCATCAATTATAGTACTAAAATATACTTTATTTTTTTATAACATTTTAAATATTAACAAAATACAAAGGATATTTTAATCATTTAACCCAAATAACCAACTTTCTCATCAAACAAGGTTTTATACCAAAAAATCAGATTATTTCAAAAATTAAGAAAACTACATAAAATTAAACAAAATCCAAATAAAGTAATGTTAACTTTGATTGATTATAGCAATGGGCATATTGGAGAAATAACTATATTGTGTTCTAGCGATCCAGTAACAAGTCACTTTGCATTATTGAAATAGAGTATACTGGCAAATGATCACTTCTATGTATAATCAATCTAGCCTATCCACATGCAAGCTATAGCACTGTCCAGATCAAAACATTAGTACACTCTGATCAATCACCGTCGTCGCTAATCTAGAACATTTTTCATGGTGTGTAGTGAAGATGTAAAGCTAAATAAGTCATACCTCAGGAGCAGAAAGAGTAGCATTATGAAATGGCACTGGGGAATATAACACAGGAAGATCATCACTGGCCAAAGATTTTAAAAGGTGTCTGGGAAAACAGAACAAATGAAGAAGTTATATTTACAAGAAAATAGTTGTACCAATTTGAAAACTTTTAGATAGAAAGCAAACAAGAAAACTGTATATATGCGCTCAATGATCACAATAATTTGGCACCCACCTGTAATTTAAAAGAAAATCATACAATGCATGTACGTTGTTATTGCCAATAAATGCAAGCAAAGACTGCTCGCTATTATCCACACCAGACGTGGAATTTAACCGTCGAATCTGCATTTGAATCCATAGGAAACGGTCATCAAAGAGGGCAACAAGAAAAAAAAACTTACATCAGTTAATGAATTAGCATGGTTTCCCACCACCAGCCATGTGATTTGGTGATAATGTCCTGAAACCTTAGAGCTTGTTTGATATAGGGTTATTTGGAATAATCTGGATTATTTGAAGAAGAAAAAAACTTGTTTGAAAAGATGAGTAAATATTCTTTGTATTTAATATTTAAAATTTTATAATAAAAAAATAAAATAGGGGTAATTTGGTATTTTAGTTGATGATGGGATAAGGAGTTGTTTGGATTAAATTCAAATAAACTCTCATCAAACAAGGCCTTAGTTCTAAGACAGAAATTACTACCTACAGCTTAAAATATTATCAACTCATATACTAGCTAGCACATGCTAATTGTGTTAAAGTTTGTACTAATAGAGTTGTCATTAGCGATGGCGACGTCTAATAATACAAATAGTATCTGTACCAAGCATTGTCAATCCAAGTTGAATTGTTAATTCCATTGACATTTTAACTTCTGTCAATCTAGGTGTTTAACATACCTGGCCCACATTATGCTTCTCCATCTCTGATAGCTCAACCAAGTCTTCTGCAGCAACTTCCACAACTTTAGATCGACAAAGAGGCATAGAGAAACAAATGTCCTAATAACATAACAAGAAATTTGTTAGAGATTGATGAAGAAGTACAAAATATTTAGGTAATTTTGTAGCATCATTTGTGTTTCTACTTTTGCTTCTTCAAATCTTACTCTATAAATATATAACACCCTCTACAGTAAATTGATTCTCAATAAAGAAAAATTAGCTATTTTGAATAGCCCACATTTACCTACATGAAAATATAGCAGTAGCAACACGATCTGGAAATTCTTAATCTACGAAAGAATAATGAACAAGAGAATCTATAAATTTATTTTCTTACATGTTCTTTTAACAATGATCTTAGTCCTTGTGTGGATCGAGATATATATGCACTGCATGTGCGCGTCCCTTTCATAGAACCATCACCAGTGAACATCACCACAAACTGTATAGTACATACTACGAACATCCAAAAGAAAATGAAGCTGTGATTAATTATCATCATTGTATGCATGTGTGCTAGGTGCAAGTAAAAGGAAACACAAGCACATAAATAACAGGGAAATCTGCAATGTTTCCTTTGTACCATAAACTACAATTCTCTTCAATCAACTGTTAGTTTGAGGCTTTGAGCAAGGAAGAAATGGACTTGGTTTTGCTTCTTAAAGCTAAGCTAGCATTCTCCTTATATTAACATATAAATGAAGAACCAGAAATGACTGTTTGGTATCAAATCTTTTCAGAGTGATCATCTAAATGATCCTGAAAATTTTACATTTGTTATGTTAGCACCAAAAATCACAATGATGTAAAAAATAATCTAATGATGATCCAAAAAAGAATATAATCGTCGTACAGAAAAATCTATAGAAAAAAATACACTATTATTTGGATTTGGTCTAGAAAATGATTTGTATACAAAACAAAGTAATTAAACCTATAATCTTAATCTATGATCCAAAAACTAATCTGATCATAATCCAAAACATATCTTATACCAGATGAAAAAAATCAGTTCCAATTTTTACTTTGGCAATTTTCTAATCATGATCGTGAGTTGTGACCAAGGTTGTGGCAAATTACTAGTTTCCAAATAAGCTCAATTTGAAACTCTTACTCTATGAGGTCGATTTAAAGTATTTAAACTATATCATGCTTTTCAGGAAAATACAAACAATAAGGTTCATCATTCACCATTCCTTGTTATGTAGGATCAAAATTTGCAATTTGTACCAATCAAAGACATTTAGCCAAACAAAATAGAAGGCCAAAATTGGAGGAGAATGATTAAGAATAATTACCATAGAAAATGTTACAAATATTCTTTCGAAGCATATAGTATAGACTTCGAAATGAGATCTCCCATGCCAATTTCCGTGTTCTCAAGAAATCCATTTGTTCTGGGATTAAAAAAAAAGAAGAACCATTCACTGGTCAACTTACAAAAAAAAAAAAGCCCGAAAAAGAATCATCAGTTGTCAAATTTTTTTATGGCAAACCTCCTTGAATTGCAGATGAGTTTAACATTGAGATGATAGAAGGTGGAAGAGAAGAATCAGGATACACCCATGAGTGCAAAGCTCTTGGGTTGACTGCACAACTGGAGTTCAATTCTGTTGAGACCTTTCTCTTGTCACAACCAAACTCAGAGTCAAAATCAGGCAAGTTATACCACGGGCAGCTACTGACTAACCTGTGAAACCTGGAAAAATAGTTTTAATGCATTCTTGATTAGTGGAGAGGAGAAGCCCCAAGTTTAAGACAGTAGATTAGTTCTTCGAGAGCAATCTATATGAACCACATTGTGCAATAAAGTTCAAAGAAACAGCTAAATGTGTGTTTGATAAAGCTGACAAATTAAGTGTTGAATATTGAATAAGTGATGAACTAGTTTAAGTGTGAAACATAAATGTTGATTAGACCAAATAAAATTAAATGAATTTTAAATACTCCATAGTCCATATATATATAAGACTAATTTTCCCTTAGAGTAAAGTAATTTGATTAATTTACAAGATTAAAGTTGTTTTATGTACGCTCCTACTTTATTACCAAGTTAAGTCATTTATAACTTACCAATTTAAGTTAGATTTTTAGCTTAATTGGAGCTGAATCTAAATAGTTAAGCCCTTTTAGATAACAATTATCAAATTAACTAAACTTAACAACTTATGGCAAGCGATGTCTAACTTGATTTGTATTTTTATATTTGTATTTCTCTACAATTTTGAGATCTTCTCAAAATGAATTTAATGAAAATTGTTTAACCTTTCAAAAAAACTTAACTAGAATAAGCACTTAATTATTTAGATTAAGTGATCAAGCTGTTGTCAAACACTTCCTAACACTGTTAAAGAAAATTTGCACATAACAAGCACATGGAATTCTCTACAATCCTATTCCAACATAATACATAAACTAAAGTTCTACAATAAACCAGCTTCTATGGAGTGTACCAAACAAACAAATAACAAAGGGAAGAGGGTCAAGAAGCAAAGTCTGTAGGAAACAATTTTCATCATATACAAAACAGAATTCCTCACCAAGTTACAGGGGAAGAAGTTAGCACTCGCATAGTTGTCTTCAGAGTAAAGTCCAATGGAGTCTTCTTCCCAGGGACATGAAATTCAGAGATTGAATTTGCTGAGGTAATAGCATGTCTCTTGTCATAAGAAGCAAAATTTGACATTGTATCCCAAGGATCAGGTGCAACCAGTCCTTTAAATGCTTTGTCCTATCACAAGATAAATCTTAGGAGCTTTATCCTTGAAGAGAGGTTTGCTAATTATCAAAACAGTACTACTAGCAAAAATAGTACCGTATCAATTGCTCCCTTGCTAGATAAATTTTCTCCACCTGATGAAAGATCAGCAACACTGCAGAATCTATTTTCACCAAACTTTTCGGCATTAAAGGCTGGGACAGTACCATCCATGGTAGAAGTGAAAGCAAGAGAATCACCTCTTCTTCTAGTAAAACCATGTAAGGTAGTTAAAATACAAGTATATCACTTACTTGTAAAGACTAACAAAAGGTATTCTAATGCTTACTTTGAAAGTTGTGATTGATTATTTTCAGCTAAAACTGAAGAACGACAACTGCTCAGCTTCCTAGTAGGAGTCTCCAGACCAATATTTATCTGCTACATCAAGTAAAAAGATAACTAGTGATAAACTAATAGTCTAATACAATTCTAGGTCAAGAAGTTGAATTAAAATGGGTAAATCATCAAACAGATAACTTATGCATCTTATATTGACCTTATTAGTTTGTTTTGCAGAAAGAGGAATACTACTTTTCCTCGCAGGATATACTTCATTCATACGGGTGTTTACAAATCTTGGAACTTTTGGCAAATCTGGCTTATTAGCTTCAGATATTGATCCACCATTGGCCCTAATATAGATAAAATGGCTATTAGTAAATTTTAACCAAGTAATAGTAGAAAAATAATCAAAAACATACTTTGAGTGTAGTGAACTAGGTGGAGATTCATCTACAAGCTCCACAATTCTCTTCCGCTTCAACTGCTCTCCCTGTCATTTAAACACAAAACTAGGAACATTATTCCCCAATAAAAGGAAATTCGAGTGGAGAAGATATTCTTGTTCAATTCTTCACATTTTCATCTAAAGAAGTATGATTGTCATTCATCACCAAGAACAATTTCAAACATGCTATCCGCTTCCATGCATTTAAAATAACTTTCAGTTGATAACAAGCAATAATTCTATGCACTGTTAGAACACCATTACTCATTAAGCCAGACTGCCATTATTTTCCTCTTTTTTACTTGCCTAGAATTAACCATGTATAAATAACCCATGAATCAATCAGATGTAAGCAATGGGGATTCAGAAAAAAAATAAACATCTAACTAAAGAAGTAACTTACCCTCAGTTCTGAAATTGTCTTCCTTTTAACTTTAGTACCAAACTTCGAAGTCCCATCACCAAAATGTACAGCATTAGAAGTTAAAGATCTCTGAGCAGCAACTTCTGTCATGCTATGTGAAGAAACGGATTCCAAGCACATAGCATGAATAACTCAAGCAAAAAAATGAATCTTTTTTCAGTAAACAAGAAACCCAGAGCACGATGTGAGAAAATATATCCCTGTGTTGATCAAAATATAAATCAGTCTCAAATAGAATTCTCAACCCAAGTATCTATTTTGCCGAATTTCATAACAATCATCCATCCGATATAGAAAATGATAATGGAAATGTTTACCTTCGAGATTAAAACCTCCTCGAAACTGAAATGAAATGGGATCTATAGATACAATGATGCGCTGTTCGACCCTGTTGATGATTCAATATAGGGTTTTTCCCTAAACAAGATGATTACAGCAAATCTATCAAGATCGGAAATCGGAGATGAATCCTTAACAAGGGTTTGTCAGTGGGTGTACGCACGCGAAGAAAAAGATAGGATGATTCTTCGTTCTTTGAGAGGCTAATGAATTCGGATTTTATCAGATTCCCGCCTCGTCCCAAGACTAGGGTCAACTCCAATCTCCTACACCAATAAGATCTATTAATCTCCTACAACAATCAACCAGATCACTCCACGTTAACCCTTCTTTAACTTTCATTTTTTGTTTAGAAAATTATCTTATAAATAATTTTTGATTATTTGGATAAAATTATATAAATATATTTATTATTTTAAAGTAGTATAAAAAGTATAGCAAAAATATTTTAATTTTATAATGAAATTAAAAAAAAAATGGATAGAAAGATGAATTATATGAAAATAATTATATATAACACACATAAAACAAGCAAATTGTATTACACTGGTTGAATATTAATCTATCAAAAATAAAATAAATAACACAAGTAATTAATTGTACATTAAAAAACTTAATTTCAGTCAATTCAAAATTGTTTGAACACATTTTTCTTTTCTATTTCTATTTTAAAGTATTTATAGTGAGAATTAAAATGGTCAAAATTAAGAGTTTATTTAAAATTATAAAAATTTATTTTAAAGAATATTAGTTATATATTATTATTTTTATATATAACTAAATATAAAATTAATATTAAATAGATAGTACTAAAAAGAATTTAGTTATAAAATTAGTTACACAAGTTCATTTATTTGAGTAAATAATATGATTTTTAATTTGTATATATAAACTTTATTTTCATAAAATTATATAAAATTTAAAAGTTTATCTAAAACTAAAATATCTAGTTTTCTTTAAAATTGTAAAATTACAAAATTTTAAGAGATAAATTAAAATTTTAACTATTTTAAGTATAATCCAATATGAAATTTTTATTTCACATTTAAATTTGTCTAGTGTGAATCAAAAGTTTGCATAGTTCTAAGGCTGGTCTCTATAGTTATTTGAGAAATTGATCAAAAACAACTTCAAATCTATTATCTTTTCATAAATTAAATTATTCAATTCAATAATTATTTAAAGATTTTATTATTTATTAAAGATTTTTAAGTAATATATACATAAAACCCATTATTTCCCAAATCACATCTAATTGATTTTTTTTTTTAAATTTTTTATCCCAAATAAATCAAATCAAATAAGTTTATACTATTATGATGTGTTGGAGCATTCAAAAGACAAATGATGGAATAAAAAAAAGCTATACAACATCTTATTAATTTGGTCTAGTTCAATTTTGAATTATTTAAATAATTCAAAAAAAATAAATATCATCCCAATTCTCCTCTATTTTATTAAATTACTCAATTTATTAATCAAAATACTAAAATATTATTATTTAAAATTATTATTTTTTTATTTTATTTATATATATAAATATATTTTTAATCATTTTATCAAAAAAAAATCATTACCTTCTCAAAATTATCATAAATCATTATTTTTTTTTCTCTCTTCGAGTTATTTAAACTAAACAAGCCTTTTTTTGAATAAATTGAATAACTATAAAACTAAAAAATATAACATTACTCAATTCATTATTTAAAATATTAAAATATTATTTATTTTAAATTATTAAATTTTATTTTATCATTATATATTAATATATTTTAAGTCTTTTTACTATAAAAAATAGTCATCTCTTCAAAATTATTACATATAATTATTTTTCAAATAATCATGCTATTAAAATAACTCAAATTCAAAGTCTAGCACAAAAAAGAGAAAAAAGAAATATTGATTGTGTATGTTTTAAAATAATCCAAACTAGAATTTAATGCACGAGTAATAATATAAAAACCAAGAAAAAAAATTACAGTTAAAATGTAATAACATTTTTAATTTACTATCAAACATACTCATAGCATTTTTAATTTTATTTTTAACTGTTTTAAATTTATGTACGGGTCAACCCACAATCCGACTTAAATATCCATTTATTCTCACATATATATCCAAATTAACCACAGCTCTCGACCCAGCAATTCAGATACTTTAAAAATTAAGCATCATTATATATATATAGATTAATTAGTTAAAAAGTTGAACTTATATTGTTAAAACGTCACTCGTTCATCAAATTTGATGTAGAATTAAAAATATAAAATATTCTTAGTCTAGTTGGTTAATGGGTTGGACTTGTTTTAATAGGTTGCAAGTTCGAAACATACCCATATTATTTTTATATTTTTAACTGTTTTAAATTTATGGGTGGGTCAACCCACAATCCGACACAAATATCAATTTACTCTCACATATATATTCAAATTAACCACAGCTCTGGACCCGGTAATCCGGACACTTAGAAAATTAAGCATCATTATATATATATATAGATTAGTTAGTTAAAAAATTGAACTTATATTGGTAAAACGTCCCGCGTTCATCAAATTTGGTGTAGAATTTTAAATATAAAGTCTTCTTAGTTTTGTTGGTTAAAGGGTTGTACTTGTTTTGTTAGGTTGTAAGTTCGAAACATACCCATATCATTTTTAATTTTATTTTTAACTGTTTTAAATTTATGGGCGGGTCAACCCATAATCCGACCGAAATATTCATTTACTCTCACATATATATATCCAAATTAACCACAGCTCTCGACCCTGAAATTCGGACACTTTGAAAATTAAGCATCATTATATATATAAATTAGTTAGTTAAAAAGTTGAACTTATATTGTTAAAACGTCCCGCGTTCATCAAATTTGGTGTAGAATTTTAAATATAAAGTATTCTTAGTCTAGTTGGTTAAAGGGTTGTATTTATTTTGTTAGGTTGTAAGTTCGAAACATACCCATAACATTTTTAATTTTCTTTCTAACCGTTTTAAATTTATGAGTTGGTCAACCCACAATCCGATCCAAATATCCATTTACTCTTATATATATATATATATATATATCCAAATTAACCACAACTCTCGACCCGGCAATCCGGATATTTGAAAATTAAGCATCATTATATATATATATATTATTTAGTTAAAAAGTTGAACTTATATTGTTAAAACGTTCCTCGTTCATTAAATTTGGTGTAGAATTTAAAATTTAAAATCTTCTTAGTTTAGTTGGTTAAAAGGTTATACTTGTTTTGTTAGGTTGCAAGTTCGAAACATACCCATAACATTTTTATTTTATTTTTAACCGTTTTAAATTTATGGGCGGGTCAACCCACAATCCAACTAAAATATTCATTTATTCTCACATAAATATCCAAATTAACGATAGCTCTCGACCCGACAATCCAGACACTTTAAAAATTAAGCATCATTATATATATATATATTAGTTAGTTAAAAAGTTGAACTTATATTGTTAAAACGTCCCGCGTTAATCAAATTTGGTGTAGAATTTAAAATATAAAGTCTTTTTAATCTAGTTGATTAAAGGGTTATACTTGTTTTGTTATGTTGCAAGTTCGAAACATACTCATAGCATTTTTAATTTTATTTTTAACCGTTTTAAATTTATAGGTGGGTCAACCCACAATCACTACAACAAAAAAAGACTAACGTCGACGCTTAAAAAGACCTCTGCCAACCTTTAAAAGCGTCGCCAAAAATGTTACCGACACTTATTCTTGCGTCGCCGAAAGCAGGGTGGACGCAAGTTTTAACAACGCTTATTTAAGCGTCGGTACTACTATTTTTTAGCGTTGCCAAAAGGAAAGGGCATTTAACAACGCTTATTTAAGCGTTGGTAAAGTAATTCAAATGTCACCAAAAGTTTGATTTATTTTAAACTGTTATTTTAACAATTCTTTTAAAATTTTATTTATTTATATTTATACATTTGGTAAGATGATGTTTTAATCCTTAATTTTCTTTATAAATTAAATAATGAAATAAAAAAAACATTTCAAAAATAATAATAAAACTTAAATAAAAATAACATTAATTAGTTACCTTTCATTTATCTATTTATTTAAATAAAATGCATTAAATTTCAAATAAATAGTTCCCTTGAGATGAAAATAACTTTACTACTTTATGTCTCACTTTCATAAAAGATCCTTTGACAATTTGAGATCCTTAGGCGATTTGAGTGCTGGTATAATTGCTCCAGAATCTATTAATGCATCCACAATTCCCTCAACTTGCTTCTCAACTTCAACTTCAGCTTCAGCTTCAACACAATTCTCATTTTCAAGTCAAATGAGTACACAACAAAGGATGACAATGGTTTCAACACTACTATTAGAAAACAAAGTGGCATGCATACCTCTCTTGCAACACAGATGCTGACAATAGTTTCAACTATAACAAGAGCTATTTTCATGTGAGACGAGTACACAAAAAAATTTAACTCTCTTTAGATAGGCAATTAACTACTTTTAATAAGTTCTAATAAGATTGCCCAGTCAAATTATGAAATTCCCATACATGCAAGTAATTCATGAGTTGGAAGAGAATAAATTTTGCCGTTACTTCTTAAGGAGAAGAAGAAATTTTATATTTGAAACTAACCCAGGAAAAATGTACATATTGTTTCCCTGATTGCTATGGAAGAATCATGATGAGAAGATTATCAAACAAAGAAAATCACAATGATAAATTATATAACTTGATTCCCTAAGGTTTGATTTGATATTATGTGTTCCTGACTTCCTCAAAAGCTGTACATGGCTGATCTTTTTCAGTTTGCAAAACCCGTGTTCTCATTATGTACATTCATGTTAATATTTCAAATAGAAAACTTACGACAAATACAATCCCTGATTGAGGGTCATAATTCACATCTTATATGATCTAACAGTTCTCCAGATATACTGGATACATTTTTAGAAAATAACACCAGTAGGACAAAATCTGTTACTGCCAACTTCAACTAATGATTTCTATTTACATTATGTAGTAGGCGTTAAAAGTATAACTCTTACATAGTGGGTCTTTAAGAAGCTTCTGATTGTTGTTCCAACATCAATCATGACAGGAAGCACATATTTTCACAAAGCGAATTAACTAAAAATTATTAGAACTCTAGAGGTTGCTTTCTAGGAGATCAAATTTATTGATATAGAATATCGAGGAAACATCAAAGAAAATAAATTAAAAGAGTGTTAGCATTGTGAAGATAATTTCCTAAATCAGATTACAATGAAGTAAAAATAAACAAGATTACCTAAGTTCCATAGCATGCGATGCTAAAACATATTGAAAATAAAAATAAACTTAAGCTATATACAGAAAAATAAGATTTTCCAAGTGCCATAGCTCTTAAATGAAAGATGTGTTCAGCATTGGAATCATTAAGAAAGAGAAAAGACTTTGTAACAATGTCATAAATGCTATAAATAGATAATGTTCTTCACATTGTGGAAGAATGGGATTTGATTTATAACTTTACTATTCCATTTTTTATTGGTTCTTGAAATAATGGTTCCAACTTTAGTTGCCAATTAAAATCAGAAAGTAACATGATAAACCCAAACAAGTAAAGGTGGAGTATATAGTGAGGAGATATACTCTTTGGGGATTAATCCAAGCAGTAGCAACATATAAATCCATCTTTCCAATTGCAATTCCAATACCATGGACTGCAAGATCGCCAAGACCCAAGATTCGACTTCCATCAGTTACAACAATCATATCAACCTACAAGAGAGCTTTTATCAACACTCCATAGTAGACACCCATCACAATAAAGAAATATTATTTTTCCCGTGAGAAGAATAATAAAAATTACAAGTTTAACATGGAAGAAACAAATTCAAACCAAGAAGTGAAGGATGTGAATTAATCTACATACTCTAAGTGCACCCTAATAAAGAAGACAAGGTAAATCCAAAGTTTCATGGATAAAGATAAGTAACAAGTTAAATGCAATAAATCCAGACTCTCATATGGTTCAGAACAATATCAAGCATCAGCCTAGCTCATGAGAATTGCAAACCTGATCAGCTGGCCAGTTATAGACCATTGACATCATTTCGCCACAATCCGCATCACTAAAGTACATTCCCCTGGATCTTCTAAATAGCCCACTATAGTTCTGGCAAACAAGACCAAACGTGGGAGTATAAACTATTGGAGCATACTCCTCAATATGGGCGATAAGTACCATTTAAATGACATGAGAGTGAACTTACTGTCTAAATCCAAAATCACTTCACATGGTTATTGATCAAACTAACAAGAAATGCTGAACAACAATGAATTTAATTGAGAATTACTTGACAATAGGTTGTATCAACCAATAAGGTGGCAATTAGTATTCGTAAAAAGATGTTTATAGTTATTGTACAATTAGATAATGTCCAAAGTTACGCACGTTGCCCCTTACCTTCGAAGATGAAAATAGTTAGAAAATTCCAAAATCATCCAATTGATGGTTTCTTCAAGCAACGACGTTGGTTTCATTTCTATCATGCAATCTATTAAGTATGTGCCACTTCTCTAAAGCATTTGGATCTGATGGTCCATCTTTAGTCTGCACCGCAAGCCTCTTTAAATTTGACATTGTTATTTGATATAATTTTTTATGTCAATGAAGAAGTTCAAGTTAATAATATTAATATAAATAACATTCCCAATCTAAAAGTGACATGTTAGATCAATCTTAATCTTAAGTGGCTCCATAAAACATATAGTAACTACATAAATAGAATAATAACCCAATGTCCCACCTAAGGAAATAAAAAACCATAAAATTCATGTCAAAGATGAAAGCACTAAAATGTGAAACACATGAAAAATAAACTCTACAAATTCTCAGACGAAAGAATCCAGCCAAGTGTTATTTATATTTTAATATGATCCAATTAATTTGCTGAATCTTTCACTACACAACTTTGCAGAAATATCCGCCTGCAGAGAATGCGATCATGCCAAACACACAATGATCTCTCCCTTCTTTAACTACCAAATCCAGTTTTACCAACCAAATCTTACTAACATACCCTTTTAAGAAGAAAATAACCCACAATAACCAACATACCTTTAGCGATGCTAATGGAGTGAAAACTTGCAATTTAAGAAACTAAAATGAATAGAAGAATATCTAAATAGGAGAAATGATCGTATTAAGATTCTAACAATGCACCTAAGTGAATGTTCTTAACAGTAGGAAAACAAACACATTACACAACTTTATAATAGAAATTTTCTAAGCACAAGAAAAACTTAATAATAGAAATTTTCAGGAAATTTTAAGGATAACGAATTCATTTGGAAACATCTTTTCTTATCTGGATGTGGATCTAGAAGGGATGACGTTTGAAAACGGAAAATAAACATAGAATCTGGAAGTGATACCTTTACGAAGCTCGGTGATTGTAGAAACAAATCTAAAGTTTCTCAGCATAGATTGAGAACGAATGCGCACCTAGAGAACGAATGCTCTAGTCGTGGCTTGGTAATCGAATTGTCTGCAATCGAGTAGATAAATGATGGATTCAAATCTAGTAGGTTTTGGGAGGGTCGATGCAGAAGAAGAAATTAGAGGAGATTAAAGGTCGCGACTTAGAAGGCTTAGAAGAGATTCAAAGTGTGGCAGAAGAGATTTGAGGATCTAGAGAGACAAGTGAAAATGAAAGTTAATAAAAACATATCTCTTTAACCTAATCTTAGAAGTGACCCGCCCGAGCTTATGACCCGCGATTTATTTATTTATTATTTTTTTTAAGGTTGTCATAAACATTAAAGGTTGGCAAAAACTTTTTTTTGTTTAAGACTTTTACCAACGCTTAATATGCATGGGTAATTATTGGTCACTGAAAACATGTTTTGTTGTAGTGAATCTGACCTAAATATTCATTTACTCTCACATATATATCCAATTTAACCACAGCTCTCGACCCGGCAATCCGGACACTTTGAAAATTAAGCATTATTATATATATATAATGATTAGTTAGTTAAAAAGTTGAACTTAGTCTTCTTAGTCTAGTTTGTTAAAGGGTTATACTTATTTTGTTAGGTTGCAAGTTCGAAACATACCCATAACATTTTTAATTTTATTTTTAACCGTTTTAAATTTATGGGTGGGTCAACCCACAATCCGATCCAAATATCACTACAACAAAACATACTTTCAGCGACCCTTATATGCCAACCCATATTAAGCGTGGGTAAAAATTAAAAGAAAAAAACTTTTGCCAACCTTTATATCTATATTACCACCTTTATTTTTTTTATATACCAACTTTGTAACTTTGTTAAAACCTTATAATTTAAATATTCTAAATTTTAATAATTTTTATGTTTTATTTTTAAACTTTGTAAATATTTTATTTTAATTTTTTTAAAATTAAATTTGACTTAAAATTTTGTTAACATTAAAATTTAATTAATATTTTTTGTATAACATAATTTTTAAAATTTTATAGTATTATTAATATATCTCTTTTATTTAATTATTATTTAAATTTAATTAAATTAAAAGTAAAATATGAGAGAGTTCATTAGTTTCTGAAGTGTTAATATGATATTTATCCCACATCGGAGAAAAAGAATAAGTTTTTGGTATATAAAATATGAAAGAGTTCATTAGTTTCTGAAGTGTTTTTAAGGTTATAATGTGTTAGAATATAAGTTCACCCTAAGGGTTTAAGGTTATGTTCATGAGGTACTTGAGAGATGAAGGTCAAATGTGATAATAGTAGAGATAAAAAATAACAACTAAAATGAAAATAGAAAAAACAAATTTTAAAAAAATAGTTTAAAAATAAAATAGACTTTTAGCGACGTTAAAACTTTCGCCTTTCGGCAACGCTTGTACCGACGCTTAAATAAGCGTGGTAAAAACTTGCGCCCACCCTACTTCTGGCAATGCAAGAATAAGTGTCGGTAATATTTTTGGCGACGCTTTTAAAGGTTGGCAGAAGTCTTTTTAAGCGTCACCGAAAGTCATTTTTGTTGTAATGTATCCATCTACTCTCACATATATATCCAAATTAACCATAGCTCTCGACCCGACAATCCGGATACTTTGAAAATTAAGCATCATTATATATATATATATATATTAGTTAGTTAAAAAGTTAAACTTATATGGTTAAAACGTCCTCGTTTATCAAATTTGGTGTAGAATTTAAAATATTAAATTTTCTTAGTCTAGTTGGTTAAAGGGTTTTACTTGTTTAGTTAGGTTGCAAGTTCGAAACATACTGTTACGACTTGTTTCGTAAGATGTGTTTTGGGTTCAAGAATCAGGTTCTTGATCTATAAGATCGATGTAAATTCTACAATCAAAGGGCAGCGGAAGGTTTTCGATAGAGAATTTGGGGGGAGGGGATAGAAGAACCAATGTGCGAAGAGAAATACCGTTGGTCTACACCAAACAGTCCATAGTAAATAATAATAGACGAATAGGGCTGAAGTTCATATCTTCATTATTCTATTCATGGTCCTTGGGGAAGAAAGATCAGCCTTATATAGGTGATGTCTTGCCCCAAAATATTCGGTTACAACAAATACTAGAAAATAACAGAATTCGGTTTGTAAAGTAGAAAAGGAAAACAAAACAAAATAATAAAACAACAAAACAGAAATCTGGCCCATGTGCACCATAGGACCGAGACCGGGTGCCGAGAAAGGTTGCTGAAATTTATTCTAGGACCGAGACCTTGATGCGTAGGCCTAACATTATCTCCCCCTTCAAAATTCGTCGCCTCGACGAAATAAGACCGTGGTCTGCCGAGTCTACCGAGCCTCTAATGCGCATGCTGAATATTTCAAAGAATTCGGTCGGACTTCAGCAAGTCCAGCAAGTGTCGGAGTCTTAGGACCGCATTTCTTAGAAGCCTTCGGTCTTCCTGCTCCACTACCAGTCCTTCCTTCGGCCCAGCACGCCAAGTGCAGCAAAAGGGTCATCTTTCTTCCGGGCATACTCTAGAATGTCCTCAAACAACCAAGCCCAGTCCTTTATCCAGACCAGCAACACATGCGCAACAACATAGCCATGTCTTTCGACTACCTTCCTGGCTGGTGTTCAGTTGTTGGGTTGCTGGGTGAGCCCTTTGATTATTTTTTGGAAATTTTCAGGAGCGTCTTCCAAAACAAGTGAAACAGTTTGGCATTCGTTTTTGCTCTTTATTTGTACCGTGACAGCAACATTATGATTTTCCGAGGCCTTTTCTAGCTGGCTGCCTTGTATTATGTTGACCCGCGACCGAGGGGCACCTTGCTGGACCGAGAAAGTGTGCAAGATAATGACACGTTCATCCCTTGTCTCAAGCACCAAAGGTGGGTCATAAAAATCTGATTCTTGGACGGGTTCTTGAACGAGTTCTTGAACTTCTTGCTGATTAGCCGGGGCCATGAACAATCTGGATTTGCACCTATTATTGGGCTCCCATTTTGTGCTCAGCCAGACCGTGTTAACAATGCATGATTTGGGCAGCAGCGACGGTTTGACATTGTACAAGGGCCTGCGACCGAATCGCAGCAAGAGATCTTTCTTGAATTTATGCCACGTTAATGCTTCCATATGGTTGCGATTCCGCAAATATGATTCATGCCACGTTCTTGCCTCTTTTGAGAAGTGAGTGCGGACAATGTCCAGCTTTGTGACATCATTCGTCTTGCTCTCCCTAAATATTTGCTCGGCAAATAAGAGCCAGCCCTCCAAATCAGTCCCATCAAATTCAGGAATATCAATATTTGTGAGCCGGGTTGGAGGAAGGTAGCAAGAAGCAATATTATAGGGTCGGGTGCGGGGATTTTGGCCATTATTAAACGCACCTTTTTCAATGGCTGTCAAGTTTTTTCCAGCAGCATACCTTCTGTCCATATTTTGCTGAAAGGCATTGTGCAAGGCAGCCTGTTCGGTCATATGTTGTTGCTGTAGGGTAGTATTCATGGATGCATATTGTTGGGTCAGCCCTTCGAGTAGGGTTCTAAGATCATCCATCTTTGCTGCTATCTGGTTTCTTTCATTTGAGAATCGTATTGCTCTGATACCAAGAATGTTACGACTTGTTTCGTAAGATGTGTTTTGGGTTCAAGAATCAGGTTCTTGATCTATAAGATCGATGTAAATTCTACAATCAAAGGGCATCGGAAGGTTTTCGATAGAGAATTTGGGGGGAGGGGATAGAAGAACCAAGGTGCGAAGAGAAATACCGTTGGTCTACACCAAACAGTCCATAGTAAATAATAATTGACGAATAGGGCTGAAGTTCATATCTTCATTATTCTATTCATGGTCCTTGGGGAAGAAAGATCAGCCTTATATAGGTGATGTCTTGCCCCAAAATATTCGGTTACAACAAATACTAGAAAATAACAGAATTCGGTTTGTAAAGTAGAAAAGGAAAACAAAACAAAATAATAAAACAACAAAACAGAAATCTGGCCCATGTGCACCATAGGACCGAGACCGGGTGCCGAGAAAGGTTGCTGAAATTTATTCTAGGACCGAGACCAGGTGCCGAGAAAGGGTTCTACTTATATTGTTAGGTTGCAAGTTCGAAATATACTCATAACATATATCCATTTACTCTCACATATATATCCAATAACATATATCCATTTACTCTCATATATATTCAAATTAACCACAACTCTTGACCCGACAATCCGGATATTTTGAAAATTAAGCATCATTATATATATAGATTATATTTAAATTTTAAAAAATATTGTGAAATATTTATTTCGAATAAAAGTTTAAATAAAATAATATTATAAAATTTAATTAATTATATATATATTAACAGATTTAATAATATTTTTTTCTAAAATTCAACCCATTTATGTTTAAAATATTTCCAAATAAAACATTAACTTCTTATAATTAGTGAATTTTCATGAATTTTTACATGGTTTCAACTAAAAGGAAATCTATAATGAAAACAAACGGACCAACATGGTTACTCAAAAAATTTAAAAAGTTGTTAGAAAATGAAACACTAAACCAAGTAATAAGCATTTAAGTTATATCAGCATGTTTATTATGTTCAATGAAAAAATATATGTGTTATTTAACTAACATAGTTGTTCAAATCTCCAATGTAATAGATAAAATTGAAAGAAATAGAAGAGATAAAACGACAAAAAATAAATGAGACTGAAGCAATAACATGATAATTAATAAATATATAAAGAAGTCGCGATAGATATTACAAAATTACAAATATTTATTATTTTTTTAATTAAAATAAAACTTATCCTTATTGTTAAATATGAAGGGATTACATTACTATATAAATGATTTTGATCCATCAATTTTATATATTGATTAATTTTATAAAGCAGATACACTTTTCATTTCTCACCTTTATCTTTTTGATTTCTTTCTTCTTCTTACAAACTATCTTCTCATCTGATTCTTATCAATTCTCCATACATCATTAACAATTGTCACATTGGTATCAGAGCTAGAAGACCCTCTGATCTCATTCAAAATTGAGCAACTTTGACTAGATCGATCATACTAGATAGATAGGGGCAAGAAGTAGTCTTAACAGATAATATGGTGGGAACTAGATCAAAATCAAATACTAGAGAATTAAAACCAGAAATATAAAAATTATTTGTTCGTGTCAACATGCTCAACGAAAAAGTAAATAAGAAAAACAAAATGCTTGAACATACCGAAGAAGTAGTTTATAAATTTGATTCCAAGTGGACGGAACAACAAGCAAGAACCGATTAAACAAATATTATTAAAACTCGATGAACTTTCTAAATGCAATCCACATCATCCCGATTATCAAAATGAAGTTAACGGTCAAGATTAAGATGCAAGACAACATCAAAATCCTCAAGACTATAGACACCAAGAACAACATTATAATCATCACAGAGATCGACACCAAGAATAACAAGAATTCTATGATGTCAACAATTATGAGTGTAACCCAAGGAACATAAATAATAGACCTTACCATATACATAAAAGTTTTATCATAATTGTCTTTCCTAAATTTGATGACAATAATGTTGATGGTTGATATATGTAGCTGAAGATTTTTTTGAAGTCGACAATACTCCTCTTGATATTCAGCCAAGAATTGCTCATATACACTTCAAAAATAAGGTAAGGTTATGGTATACAAATTTTCGAAATCATTTAGATGCAAATTTTGTTATTACATGGGATTTCTTTAAAATAGAAATCAAGAAAAAAAATGGACAAACAATTTTTGATGATCCTGTAGGTGAACTAATGAGTCTGAAACAAGTCGGTTTAATTAATGAGCATAACAAAAAAATTATTGAAATTTCATATAGGCTTCCCCGAATGCCGAATGATTACATGTTAAGTTGTTACTTAGGTGGAATAAGAAAGTAAATTGGTAATTCTGTTAGACTTTTACATCAAATTCATTGAATGATGCTTTGTCAATGTCTAGAGTTCAAGAAGCAACATGTGATTCTTTAAATTCTATCTATATAATAATGGACCTCATTTATTACCTACTCTTAAGATAACAAAATTTCAATGAAATAATAATAATCGTAGAAAGGATTACAAAATATTAGATCCCAAGTTTATGGTAGAAAAATGAGCATTATTATTGTAGCATAAATATAAAGGAGAATTTTATATGTTGGAAAACTATGAGCTTATAGATAAATCACAACCTGAATTAGATGATCCACTATCTGAAGATGTTGATGAATTACCGGGAATATCCTTGAATAATATGAATGGTCCTTCATCCTATAGAACTCTCTATCTTCCTAGAAAAATAGGAAAAGTAAATGTTGAAATACTAATTAATTTAGGAAGTACACATAATTTCATAAATTTTAAATGGCTTCCTCATATTAAAGACAATTTGATTAAGACATCTACTTTTTTTAGTATATGTTGTTGATGGAAATTAATTATCTAGCAGTCTTATGTATCAACAAATATTATGCACTATATAGGAACAAATATTATGCACTATATAGGATTATGAATTAATGACAGATCTTAGAGTACTAATTATGTCTAAATATGATGTTATATTAGACATTGAACGGTTGATGTCATTTTCAGACATATATTTAGGGGTGTTCATCGGTTCGGTTTTCAGGTTATTCGAGTTCCTCGGTTCGGTTTATTCGAATTTTTATTTTTTTTAGTCAATTCGAAAACCGAACCGAATTCAAATAAATTTTAATTAAATCGAACCGAATTCGAATTTAATATTCGGTTCGAATTTCGAATAATTCGAATTCAAACCGAATTCTTTCTTTTTTTATTTTTTGAAACTAGCATAACTCAAAATAAATTGCACCAGTCGAGAATTGAACACGGTACTATTCTACCACTAGACCACTGGTGTTTTTGTTACCTTCTTTTTTATTATTAAATCTTTAGCATAACTCAAAATAAATTGCACCAGTCGAGAATTTTCTTTTTATTCTAATTTGATTATTTTGAACTTTTTTAAGCTAAGTTTGAAAAAATAAATAATAAAAAATTGAATTCGGTTTTCGGTTTGGTTTTCGAGTTGAAACCCAAACTCGAAAACCAATTCGAAAACCGTATTTGGAATTCGAATTCGGTTTATTCGAATTCGGTGAATTCGAATTTGGTCGGATATTCGGTTCAGACCAAATATTGAACACCCCTACATACATTGTGATTTTTTACACTAAAAACTCTCATTCTTACATAAAAATAGTATAATCACTGTTACAGAAAATTCCGATGCTGAAATCTGTAGTATTTTAGGAGCTCATATTTTTGACAAATATAAGAGACCCACTATTATACTTATTAATGATCCTTTTAAACTTCATTTTATTCCTTAGCCACAAACAATGAATATGACTTACCTAAGGAAAAACTTGATTTCATGCTAGACGAATTCCAAATAATATTTCAAGAGTCAAAAGGATTACCTCCACATAGACCACATGATCATTGTATCCACCTAAAAGAGAGATCAACACCAATTAGTTAGTCCATATAGATATAAAGGAGAATTTTATATGTTGGAAAATTGGAACAAATTATTATTAAACATAGTCATAGTGCTTTTGCAACACCAATTATTCTAGTCAAGAAAAAAGACACACTTGGTGTTAATGTATTGACTATTATAACTAAATCATATAACAATTAAGAATAAATTCCCTATTCTAAATGATAGTCGAATATATTATAAGCCTGATCTTACATGAGGATTCTACCAAATTAGAATGAATCTTAATGACACTCACAAAACAACTTTTAAGACACATGAAAGAATATGTATTTCTTATTATGTCATTTGGTCTTACTAACACTCCCTCTACATTTCAGAGTTTAATGAACACTATATTTAAGCCTTATCTTCAAAAATTTATATTAGTATTTTTTTTATGATAGAGTAATTTACATTATAACATGGCATGAATGATTATTTAAGTCACTTAAAAATAGTTTTTGATACCTTAAAATATCATAATCTATTCTTAAAAAGATCTAAATGTACATTTGCATTTTAAAATATAGACTATTTAGGACATATTATTTTTGTCCAAGGAGTTGAGGTTGATCCTAATAAGATAAATTTTATGTAAGGTTGACCTATACCATTAACGTTCAAACTTTTAAGATGTTTTTTAGGTTTAACTGGGAACTATAGAAAATTTATTTGTAATTATGGCCTTATAGCTAAACCATTAGTAAATTTATTAAAGAAAGACATATTTAAATGGATCAACGAATCAGAAATAGATTTTACAAATCTTAAAAATGTCATTTGTTCACCTCTTCTAGGACTTCCAAATTTTAAAGAGACATTTATAATAGAAACTGACGCAAATAATATAGGCAGGGTGCAGTTCTCATACAAAAAAAAAATAGACCAATTTCTTACATTGACAAAGTTTTAGCTCCTTTTTACAAGCTATTACTAACATACAAAAAAGAGCTACTATCTTTAATATTTACAGTTAAAAATGGAAATTTTATCTACAATTGAAGTCTCTTATCATAAAAATAGATCATATGCCCCTTAAATACCTTTTAGAACAAATAATTCATATAAATAATCAAGAAAAGTGGCTCTACAAACTATTAGGTTTTGACTTTACAGTAATGTACAAAATATGAAAGTAATACATAGTGGTTGATGCCCTCTCAAAGAGAGAAGGATAATTGTGGGCTTTCTCTATATATCAATCTTCTATTATTGACAAAATTACAAAAACATGGACAACTGACATAAATATGCAAGGGATAATTTCAGACATAAAAAACGATCCAAATTCTCACCTGGATTTTACCTACCTAGACAAACAACTTAGAAGACAAGAAAAATTAGTGGTGTGTTATAATAAAAAAATTAAGACGAGGATTAATTGAGTTTATGCATTCTTCTTGTGTGGGAGGACATTCTAGAGTGCTGGCAACTTTTAGAAGAATGCAATTAGCATATTTTTGGAAAGGAATGTTAAAAGACATAAGGGAATTTATTTGGAATTGCAACATTTGTCAAATTAATAAAACTAGTAATGCACTCCCTAATGGTCTTTTACAAACTCTTCCTATTCCTAATCTTATTTGGACAGAAATATCTATGAATTTTATAGAAGGATTACAATAAATTTCAAGGCAAAGCTAAACTGTCATATTTGTAGTAGTTGATAGACTTTCAAAAATGGCACATTTTATGCCAATTAAACACCCTTATTCTTCCCAAACAATTGTTACTATTTTTCTTGATTTAATTTTTAGGTTACACGGGATGCCCTAAGTCATTGTAAGCGATGGAGATCAAGTGTTTCTAAGTTCATTTTGAAAAATATTCTTAAAACTACAAGGAATTTCTCAAGATTTATCTACAACCTATCATCAACAAACAAACGGACAAACAAAAATCAATAACAAATGCCTAGACACATATCGTAGATGCATGGTGGGATAACAATCAAGTTCGTGAGTTAAGTGACTACATTTATCGGAATGGTGGTACAACACAAATTTTAATTCATCAATTGATGTATCTCCATTTGAACTTGTATATGGTAACCCTCCTCTCGTTCATGTACCGTACTTAGTAGGTGACTCCACTAACGAAAATGTAGACAAAAGTCTACAAGCAAGAGAAAAAACAATTAATTTGACTAAGTTACACCTTGTGAGAGTAGAAAACATGGTGAAACAAACCTATTATAAAAACACAAATATTAAGCATTGAAAGTAGGAGAAAAAGTATATCTAAGTGCTCAACCATATCGCTAGCTTACAATGACTCAGGAACGTCATTATAAACTTTAATCTAAATTCTACGGGTCATTCAAGATCATTGACAAAATTGGTCAAGTAGCATACCGAATCGAATTTCTACCCAATGCCAAAATTCACAACCTCTTTTATATCTCACAATTAAAGAAGTAAATAGGGAATAATCTCATGACTCCAGATCTATCGGACATAGACGATCCTACACATATACTTAAAGCCATATTAAAAGAAACACTCATTTTGAGAAACTAAAAGGAAGTTCATCAAATATTAGTTCAAAGAAATAACAACGAACCTGATAAAGTTTGCTTGGAAGATTCTGACCAGATTACGATAAATTATCCATATCTCAACTGGAAAACCAAAGGGAGACAAAGAAGGTGTCGTAGACTCGTAGTCGTCTACCTTCAAATGGAGAAAGTATTGTAATTACATAGTCGCTCAAAGCTCCGATGTAGCTACGATAGAAGAGACAAAAGAGATAAAACTAAAATAAGTTGCGATAGAGGAGATAAAAGAGAGAAAACAACAAGAAACAAATGAGACTGAAACAATCACCTAATGCTAATAATTAATAAATATATAAAGAAGTCCTCACAGATATTATAAAATTACAAATAGTTATTATTCTTTTAATTAAAATAAAACTTATCACTGTTGTTAATTATGAAGAGATTACATTACTATATAAATGATTTTGATCCATTATTTTTAGACATTGATTAATTTATTTAAATAGTTACACTTTTTATTTCTCACATTTATCTTCTTGATTTCTTTTCTTTTTCTTGTAACCTGTTCTATCTTCTCATCCTCTTCTTATCAATTCTCCATACATCATTTACAATCGTCACAATTAGTTATGTATGTTGATGTCATCCTAAGAATTTAGCATCAATCATTTGTTCTTTGAACTCTAAATTTTCAGGAATAATGATATTTATTTGAATCAAGTCAAGTATTACATTAATAGAAATGATTAGGGCAACGAGATTGTAATGATAACAAGGCCACAAATCTATGTGGCACGCCACATTTTCTCCCTTTTTTTAATTTTTTCCTGCATTTTCGTCTTCTTCTTCAGAAATGATTTTTCTTCTTCTTTTTCAACGATTTTCATTTTTTCATAAACGATTCTTTTCTTCGTCTCTTCTTCAGCTTGTAGAGAAACCATATATCAACGTTATCTTCATCTTTTTCGTCTCTTCTTCAGTTTACAGAGAAACCCTAGATCATTGTTCTCTTAGTTTGTTCTTCTTCTACGAAACCCTAGTTCACCGTTCTTCTATATTCTTGCCTTTATTTTTGTTCAAAAATGGTAAGTCTTCAACACTATTTGTCTTTTGTCATTTGAAACACTATTTTTCTATCGCAAAAATAACAATGTTCCATTCTTTTACTTTTCAGGGTGATATTATTCTTTGAACTACATCCAACACGTCTATCGATCAAAGATAAATTATTTCTAGATTTTTATTATTTTGCTTCTACTAACGAAAATAACTATTTGTATTTCTAGCTTTTTAGTTTTATAGTCGTACGTTATATCTATTTAAACCAAGATTTATACCAATATTCGTAATTTAGCTTTTTAGTGTTTTAGCCGTAAGTTATATGTATTCAAACTAAGATTTAAAGCAAAATATTTAGAAATTTATGTTGAATCTTGTTAATCAACTTAAGAAAATTAGCTAACAATTATAAAATTACTAGGTTTTGAATATTTAGTTTAAATAATAAAAAATGAAGAAATTGATAATTAAAAATAGTTAATTAAGTAGCAGTATTAATAAACTATTTAAATAAGAACCTAACTATGTAAAAATAATTATGTGCAGATTAAACCAGATCGGTATTCAAATTAAAGTCGGTTTTGTCAAAAATCGGCATTTGGCAGATATCGGCTTTTGGCGGATATCGGCTTTTGGTGAATATCGGCTTTTAGAGGATATCGATTTTTGGAGAATATCGAAATTTGGCGAATATCGATTTTTGAGTCATATTTACATTTTGAACATATCGGCATTTGAGTCGTACCGGCTTTTCAAGTATATCGGCTTTTCAAGCATATCGACATTTGAAGCATATCGGTATATGGATCAAATTGGCATTTGAACCATATCAGCATATGGACCAAATCAGCACTCTGAACAAATTGTCTTTTGGACCAAATCGGTATTTGGTACAAATCGACATTTTAGACATTCCGGTAATTTGCAGATCGGCTTTCTACAAGCACTCCGGCATTCTACATTTCGGCATTCCACATTTTGGCACCCAATATTTCACAATTTTCATACTTAGTCAACCTAGGGAATATATATATGGATATTTCCGGAAAAGTCAGCGTCAACTTTACACTTCCCAGATTAACATTTCCATTTAAGTGTAAAGACTGATGAAAATCTTCTCACTCTAGTAGAACCAAAATCAAAGACAGGTCAAACACTCTAAATCATACATTTCTTGGAGATTGAAATCGCATTAATGAAAATTTGACTTACTATTATTTAAAGTACAGAAAAGATCAAAGGATATTCCATATGATGTACTTCTCTGGACTTCAACCAATCAAAATGAAGACAGTGATCTTATGAAGCAGATATAGCCGTTGAAGTTGCAAATATATTCGTTGATATTTTTGCCTACTTAATAAGACAGAAGCCATTCTGCTTCAGTACCTTTTCACATGCTGTTAACTTTGAGAATAATCCATTTGCTATCAAATCTTTCAAGCTTTTCAAAGTTTTATAAGTCTTTCAAGTGTGTTAAAATTCTAAAAGTGTATTACAATACTACTTATTATGTGTGAGTGGTGAACATTGTAAGTTGACAAAATTCATTTCTGTTCAATAAAGTGAGTGTATTGGAAGGTCAAAAACAGGCAGTAACTAAGCCCTGGTTGTTCGACTAAGTTTGTATATGTGTTGTAAATAGACTGAATATTGTAGTGAATATTCTTCTCAAAGGTTTGAGAAGAAGGGGTGATGTAGGAGTTTTATCTCCGGACATCCATAAAATTTGTGTCTTGTGTTATGTGTTCTTTGTTATCTCATCATTCATATTGATCATTTGTTGCTTCAAACTCAAACAAATAGTTCTGCACTTGACTTTGTCAAGAGTTTGTGATGGCTTGTGTAGAGTGGAGACGAGATAATCAACCTCTAACAGGGTTATTGTCAAGAGTTTGTGACAGCTTGTGTAGAGTGGAGACGAGATAATCAACCTCTAACAGGGTTATTATCGAACGGTGTGTGTAAGCGTTCAACGTTGTGAGATCCCCGTCTCATTCGGTGATCCCGATCCTAACAAATCTTTTATATGTGATGAAAAATGTTTAAAGGATGTGTTGAAATTTATGTCGAATGTGTTTTTATGTAAAAAAAACTATAATTTTCAGTTCTAAATGTCATGTTCAACGCTAACTAGAGTCATGTCCAGCGTTGAATAGAGTCATGTTCAACACTAAATTGAGTAATGTCTAGCGCTGAACAAACCCATGTTCAATGCTATTTTTATATAAAAAACTTAAAATTTCAGTTTTGAAGGTCATGTCCAGTGCTGAACAAAGTCATGTCCAGTGCTGAACTGAGTAATGTCCAGCGTTGTTTTTATGTTAAAAAAACTTGAAATATTAGTTTTGAAAGTTATGTCGCTGAACATAGTCATCCCCAAGATTGTTTTTATGTTAAAAAACTTCAAATTTCAATTTTGAAGGCCACGTCCAGCGATGAACTAAGCAATGTCCAAAAGACGTTCATACTTTCACTCCGTTAAGATGTGGACATCCTTGCCAGAAAATGATATTTCGCATAAACATGTATCCATTTGGATCTTTCCAAAAATAAATAATTCAGCTAGTCATTATTTCCCAACTGAAAATCTTCTATTAGTCAAATTCAATCATCTTCGCAATGTTGAATAGTAATGGAGTTATACACAATATTTTTTAGCCCTTTCATTATTAGTTTTTATTTAACACGACTTCCTAATTTTGTAGAAAGTTTATTCATTATATGTCACAAACAAAAATGATGATGAGTTTTATGAAATACCTTCTCAATTGCAATTGTCATTAATCAATATTGGTATGTAATTATGACATTTGGAGTTCAACCAAGAATACATGTCAACCAAACTGTGAACAACCAAGTAAAATACTCTGAATCTTCACTTGATAATAACTCACATCCAAGTAAATGGATTGACTATTATGATTGACCTTGATAAATGGAGCAAATTGCATGTCATAGCGATTAGTCAAATAGGTTGTATCAAAATTGATAACATCAAAGAAATACTTATGGCATGTGCCCAAAACACGTTTCTAATTCGGAATTCCTCGTCCAAATCAACCAAGTATAAAAAGTTATAGTTTCTACTTTGCATTCTTTATAAATAATTACTAACTACTTCAGCATCCACACTCCCTAACCTCAACATTCGAGCTTCTACAATGAAGTTTCTACATATTCTTTCAAGATAAGTTATGATATCCTATAGTTTTCACTACAAACGATTGAAAACTTTTGGCCAAATTTATTCTAGCTTCATTGTCTAATTCCAATATCCTTTTTGCATTTGCGTATATTTCTTTGTAAGATCTAATATTTCATGTATTCCTAGGGCTTAATGTATGGTTATGCTCAAGACATACACTTGTTATCACAAATTCTCATTCATTTCGAATAACTACATTAATAATAATTTTACAGTTTGTCTTAGTGTAAAAAATAATGGTAGAAATACAAAACCTAACTAAATCAGTAGGAAAACAATGCTAGAAACATTAAACATAACTAAATCAGTAGCAAAACAATACAAAATAGTATAAACCTTAATAAAAATAACACTCAAAATCTGTACACTAATGAATGAAGGATATCGATGGTCCTCAGGCTATCAACTATTCCACAATGATGCTGCTTTATTCGCTTGTAACCTCTCTTTCTCTTCGAATTCAATGTTATATTTCAAGTCAAATGATCTATTTCTTTCTTGCTGATGAATTGAGTTTTGGGACTTGTTTTTGGATTTTTTCAGATCTTATTATACGAATTCTTTCCACTTTGTGGGTCCGCTCAGTTTCCTGACAGAAGTAACAATCCGCTCCAAGCAAGCCAGTTGGCAACATATTGTTTAAGCGACCATTGGCTTCCGAATACCAATTGTTTGCTTTCCTTGTCTTTATGTATACATTCAGTAAGCATGGTATGCTTTCTATTCTATATAAAGCAATCTGCCTTCTTTAAAATATCTTGAGCAGTTCCGGTAGGTTGAGCACCCTTTTCAAGAAAATAAAAAATGACAGGAACATTTAAATAAGTTTGATTCTTTATTGGATCATAAAAACCCACTTTCCGATCTATGGACATCGTCGTTGTGGTAAAGGTCGTAATGCTAGAGGAATCATTACCGTAGGGCATAGAGGGGGAGGTCATAAGCGTCTATACCGTAAATTCGATTTTTTTTTCTAATCCTTCGATAAAAAGATTCATTCTCTTAATAAAAAATAGGAGGTAGAGCCAATAAATATTTCTTTTTCGATTCAACCCTGGAATTGAATACCTCATTCAAGAATTGTTTTGATCCAATCCGTAGAAATCAATAAAAAAGGCAGATCTCATTTTATAATACCTTAGGAGCCAATGAAACTAACGGTACCTTTTGGGTTCAATAGACGATTTGTTCAATATTTCATCTTTTGCGACGTTGTCTATGTTGTATTCCCAATATTTTGAAAATCATTCTAGTGATGATCAAACCGTTTGATTTAACGAATTTTAGTTCGACAGGTCCAACCGGATGAACCACTAGTCGGACCGAGTTTTAGGGTACTCTATACACATCTGTCGACAACCATACATTGTCACCGCTTTTTATTTCCTCTTTTTATTCACACCTCTCATTCACCACAAACCCTACCCAACGAAACTGTTAACAAATTCTTTCTAACATGTTTCACTTTTTATATATGTGTTTTGAGACTCAACTCTTCCATGGTGTCCTACTAGTGTTATAGGTGCACTAGATTTGTTAAGTTTTGTGTTATAGGTGCAATAGATTCGTTAGGTTTCGTCCAAGACCGTTGATATTTTCCCCTATTGTGATGGTGGATTTGTCAAGGTGGTTGACTCCACGCCTCTGCTAGACTCGTTGCGTCATGTCTCCTTTATGGTATGTTCCTCAAACCTTAGGTTTCGACCGTGGTCGAAGGAGCCGAGACAACAAATGCCAGTCTTTTAATTCGGTTATTTTTTACACGATGTGGTTGATGGAGGCCGATGGAAAGACTAAACATTTAAGAATTGGATAGAAGAAGAATTAGATTGAAATTTAGGTGTTGGGAGAGAGAAAGTAAATAGAATTGGGTTAGCCTTTCCAACCGGGAATTAGTTTTTCGTCCGAACCGTCCGGTCAAATCGGATTTTGATTGGTTCGAAAGGTGCACGTATTGAAGCCAAAACTAGTACGATTAATCACCCGTTTCGCGGTCCGACTAGATGGACCGAAGGTTCGACCGCGTATTTTAAAACTATGTGTATTCCTGAACATTAAACCTGAAAAGTTCGTTATCTATACCAAATAAATAAAAAAATATTTTGTATAACTAAAACTGAAATATCTATCATTTTGGCAAAGAATTTGTGTTTTATAGTTCACGTAATGAATAAATCTATGATTTTGGTTTGGAGAAGATTTTCGCCGAAAAGAGTTGAGAGAGACGATTTGATGACAACGATTAGGAAATGAATTTAGACCTAAATGTTTTTTATTTTATTTTAATTCCTCTCTCATTCACACGTGATATATCACGTCAGATTTGTGATCTTATTTTCGTTACAATATCGTTGTGATATCGTGAATATATTATTAATGATATTATTATTGGTACATTGTTGGAAAAAAAATCAAATTTAGGTTTTTTTTGTCAATATGTACCAAACTTATATGATTGCCTTGAGCCCTTACCTTTCACATTATAGAAGATTGTTCTATTTTTATTTTTTTATTCTTTTGCGACTTTGGGTATTTATATTCGTAACCTGAATTTATTTTCTAGGATGGCTAGCATTACTATGATTACTCTTCACTAAATTATACATTTTTGTAATGAAAATCACAACTAAGACATTTATGTATTGAACTACCCTAATAGATTATATATATATATAAATAAATAAATTAGTGGCACCCATATAAGAGTGATCGAATACCCATAAGTAGTGTAATTATTTATCATCTTCCAAATAGTCCCTATGATGAATAAAAGACATGACATTGCATATCTGTTCAACATGTAGAGCCATTATTCTTTAGGCATAACTCAATCTAAAAAATGTTTTATCTAGAAGACCAAACATCTTAGTTTTGATTTTCATTAAAAATGTATATTGATGGTTGTATATAAGGTCAAACTAGTGACCTTCCTTGGTGACATCTTATTTCAATCTAACACAAACATTTCATTACTCTTATGCGTTATTAGGCACCATGTGTTCATACAAGAGACCTTTAACATATATACTATGATTTCAATAACCAGTTGAAGTTGAATAATGTATATCTAACTCTCTCTCTCTCTCTATATATATATATATGACATCTACCACATGGATTGGGCTTTTATACATATTTTAACTTAACAAAATCACATCATGCAGTTTTTGAATTTTTCTTAAATAATTATTTGTCATGTAATCCACACTTCATCAATACAAATACTAAATTACACCTACTTTATTTTTTTTATAAAACATAAATATTAAATATAAAAATCTTATTTTTAGTACTTTAACTCAAGATTTTAAATTCATAATCTACTTCTCCTTTTCAAATAACTCCATATCAAATGACCACTTTCAGATTGATTTGCAACATGTAGCAAGGGTTTTGTATTATCTCGTGACATATAAATTCACCAGATCAATTAATTAGTTGATTTGTTTCAATATTAATAAATAAATTTAATATTTTAATTGATAACTTGACTAAAGAAATGTTCTTTACAGAACTAATCTGACATAACATAATATATATATGTATGTATAAACAGTGATTTATATATGTTTTATAAGCATAATTATATGAATTTGAATGAGTCTAAATATGGTGTAAATATATGTATATATGTTATCAAAAATTAAATAGGTTTAATGATAAATATGACACAAATAAAATATAAATGTATGTCAATTACATAAAAGGTAATAAAAAGGTCCCATATCATTAATTAATTTGTCACCGTTATATAATTTGTATTGTCATGTTCAATAAAACCTTTGAATATTAATGAGGCCAGCAACCATTTTCTCTATTATCTCCCAATATAACACAAAAGAGAAAGTGACAGAGGGATTGACATTATATCTCTCATAACATTAGGTTAATTACTTATCTTGTTAGATTATCTTGATCAGTAATAAAGATATTTAAAAAATTATATTTTCACTTTAAACGTTCTAAATTAAATAATAATTATGTTAACCTTTATCAACCAGATAATAAAAACTTCAATCACAAAGAAAAAAATCACTCAAACAAACATTTTTTATAAAAAAAAAAAAATAGGCAAGGATTATAATCCATAATAAGAAGGCCTTTAAATGTTAGTGGGGAATGGGGATAGTGTTGGTCTTTGATTTGAATTATTTGAAACTTGTTTGATATAAGATCATTTGAAAATAATATGTTTTATTTTTTGAAAAAAAAAAAAACTTATTTAATGCAAAAAGTGATGTACTTAAATAAATCATTATTATTAATGTGATAGTGGATAAGATTGGGATTCTTTTTTGAATAATTCAAAAAAAAAGTCACACCTGTCATGAGATTTAATTCAAAAAAATCAATATCTTAAAATAATTTTATTTTGATCTAATCATTTAAATAATTATTAATTAAAATAATTTTATTTAATAATTTTAAAATATTAAATATATTTTAATTATTTATCCCAATAAATAATATATTCCACATCAAACAAGCCTTGGGCTTCACCATCCATCTGCCATTGATGGACCTAATTGAAGACATGACTTCATATATATCCATTAGAAACAAGTCATGGATTTCAATGATTGATCTCAATAATGAAACTACATTGTTATTAATTAATGGGTCTCAATAATATATATTTTTTAATATATTAATTATTAATGCTCAATAACATTTGTGTGTAGATAATTGTTAATCATTATAATTATTTTAAACTATAAAACCAATTCATTACACATTATGTTAACAACAACTTAAGTAGCATGATCAAAACAAATAAATACAAAAGGTAATAAAATGTCTATATATTTTTTTTAGGTATAATTCTTGCAATTTGAACTAGCTAGCTAGCTAGCATTTGAGATCTTGATTATGATAAATACAAGTAAGTATATATTCTAGACTAAACTAAAAATATTTAGATTTTGTAATTAACAAGTTATCTTTGATGATTGAATTGGCAATGATATGCACATTTGAGATCAAGAAACTTCTTCCAAACACGAGATTAATTTGAGAAACTTCTACATAAGCTAGCTTTTCCTTAATAATAATAATAATTACCTTCATATATCATATAAAAGAGAGATATTTTTCTCACCTAAATTTACCAACTTCAGTAGTCTGTCTCTCTCTAGAAAAGTTATAAAGTTTCACTTCATTGTCAACTTTAATTAGTTTGCTACAATAAATTATCAACTTTACCGCCTGGAAAAATCCTAATTCTATTGGCTAGCTGCTTGATTGCTTGCTGGATTGGATGCGTAAAACATTATTATTATTATTATTATTATTTTAAAGCAGGTAACCAATAGTTGAAAATTTCATTTAAAACAAGAATAATAGCATTTAGAACATCAATTCTTAACAAAATAAAATAAAATAATAAACAGGCTAAAAAATATAGGTGATTCGGTGAATTCGATTCTAACTTAATTCTCTATTGATTCTTCTGATATTTTTTTTGATCTTTGCATGTTTGCACACAATTTAACCAAATTGTTTGTTTTGACTTCCCTTATTATTATAAGGGAATGCAAGAGATTTTATAAATATTAAAAAAAGACACGGAATTAACTTAATTCACCCAAATAAAATTTGAATACGTCTATCTGTCACAATATAGAATATTACTTTTGAAGAGATCAGAACATAGATCACATCATAATGGTTATAACACGAGTTTATATAATACTCGATTTCTTGAAACCTTAACAGATAAGAACTGAGACTGAAAACGATGCTCTCAAAACAAAAACTTATATTTTTTAAAGTGTCCAGTTACACTTTTAAACAAGTCTCAACTAGGTCATCTCCTCTTCTAGCCTAGCGGCAACAAGAGGTGGATATCCCCTGGCCTCCATGAGGTCTTGGGGTTCGAGCCCGTCAGGCGGCAAGTTCTGCGCCTGGTTAAATGTGTTTGCGGGTTATGTACTTAACCCGCGGGGATTATTCGCACTCCAAAGGAACAGCGGAACCAACCGTTCTAAAAAAAAAAGTCTCAACTAGGTAAACACAAATATCTTGTCAAGTAACCTTCAAAATATTATCACAATTTTAGTTGTATTATCATATGAAAATATGATATTTTATATATTTTATTATTTTTTTTTTGTTAATTTTATTTCTTATATCAAGATTATAAAAAAAAAATTAATAATTTATTAATTTTCTAAATATTTTCTTTAGTGGTGTCACTACGAGTGATTACATCTGAACAAACCGGGAAAGTCAAGCTAAATAAACAAGTTCTTGACTTTTATATATATATATATATATATATATATTATTTATTATTTTATTATGATGATATTTTATTAATAAATGATTTGAAATAAAATTATAGGACGTGGAGTGATGAGATTAAATAAGAAAAGAAATGTTGGAAGCCAGGTGGGTGAATGAGGAGATGAGATAAGTCCACGTGTATGGAGTTTGTGAGTTGCCCTTCATGTTAGGGCAGTGAACACGTGCCGATCGATCTTAAGCCGATGTGACGTCAGCACCACTGCCCATCTTACGGTGGTGGTGCTCTCTTTGTCACGTGCCTCTTTTCTATTCTAGGGCGGCACCGTCCATTCTTCATTGCAGCAGCATTATAATTAATTAATTAATTAATTAATTAATTGATTATATACAAAATAAAACAAATACGAGGAAAATGACCTATATCCCAAAAATGAGAATGGCCTACAAAAGACCAATTTTTATAATACCACTTTAGATTTCCAAAAGTCAAATACTTAGCTAACTAGATAGATTGATAGATAGCTTAAAAATTACAAATTTCTCTTGTAACCACATAAATATATCTAGCTTTACTTATTATTTGTTAAGCATTTTTGTGGTCGCCAATTTCTCTAGCCAAATAACATTACATGTAAAGGCTGGAATTGTGTTTGCATTTTGTCTAGATCATTTATGAGTTTATATTGTTTAAAATAGTACTCTAGCGAATATAACATCTAAATGGTTCATAAGAAAACAAATATCACGGATTCGATTCTTACTTAAAACATTTTAAATTGAAGTAAAATTACTATTATTCTAAATTAAAAATGAGTGATATTTGAATCATTTGATGACATCTCAATTACACATATTACAATAATTGTGAAAAGAAAAGCAAAAGGTAAATAAATAAAAAAGTTTAGGTGATAAAATATATATATGCATCTAGCTAGTATGTGAGTGTTTAACAATTCCTTATTTTAAAAATAAATTTTACCTTGTATGAACTCGAATATACTCTAAGATGAAACTATGATTGGACAATGGTCGAAGGGTAGAAATAAAATCGAAAAAATAAGTTTGAATCATTCAAAATTTAACAAAATTAAAACTGAACTGTCCAAACTAAGTTATCAACAATCAAAAAGAACGTAAAAGAATTGGTTCGAGTCACGGTTTTATATTTTAAAAAGCGATCAATCGAGATGCCTTACTACTTTGAAATATTTTAATATTTGATTAAATAATCATTAATTTAAATAACTTTTTAAAAGTAAAAAATCAATACTTAATAAATTAAATATCACCGTTTTAAATCTCGTTTAAAATACTTTAAATTGAAATAGAATATCATAATAAGTCGTGATATTTTGGAGAAATAGAGGTCATATGAGTTACTCATAACCAGAATTAATGAATCTCATAGTAATGATTACAACAAATTAATCATTCACATTTCCCAATAAACCGCACTTTTGTTATTAGTCATTAGTAAATAAGATTAATATATTCACAAAAGTATACCACCTAATTTTTAAATTTTGCCATATACTATGTATGGGTCATTATATATCGTTATTGGTCTTTTTAGCTCGTATTCTGGTTGAGTTATTTTAAAATTTTAAATAAAATTAATTTTTTAATTAATTACTTCTTAATAATCAAATAACTCATTTTATTAACTAAAATATAAAAATACCTTATATTTTAAATTATTATTTTTTATTTTATTTAAGTATATCAATACCTTTTAAGATTTTATTTGAAGAGATGAGTTTTTGAGTTTTGTTTGAATATTTTTCCAAAAAAATCTTTGATGGATTAAAAAGTAAGAAAAAATTAGTTTTAATTATTTTTGACCAAATTATTTTTTATCTCTCGATTTTTATTTAATAATTAATTTTTATTAAAAAAAAATAAAGGATAATATTCTTATTTTAAGAGATTAATAGATGGGTAAATTACTTGGGCGACTCTCTAATTACTTTAATCGTTCACTTTTAGTCTTTAAATTAATTTTTGAAACAAACCGTCCCTTCAACCTTTAAAAATGTCACCAATGACCCTTCCGTCAACTTTTTGGTTAAACATAACGGTTTAAACTTAAAATATTATTTTTTTATATATTATCTTTAATTTTATTTTTTATATTTATATATATAATTATTAAATCGCTTATATATATATATATATATATATATTATACTTAATTTTTATATTTATATAATTATCAAATTTCTTATATAAATATTATTTATTTTTATATACATATATATATATATATATTCTTATATCTAAAAAACAAAGTTTAAAAATAATTTATATATATTATCTTTAATCATTAATTATATATATAATATATATATATATATATATATAAATTTATATAATATATATTTTAAAAAATATTTTAAGAGTTAAAAGAAATGGTAATCTTCCAACTACTCAATTATTTTTATCCGTTAAATTATTTTTAAAATATATATTATACAAATTAATGATTAAAGATAATATATATATATATTATATAAATTATTTTAAACTTTATTTTATATAAATATATATATAGAGATAAAAATAAAATAAATAATATATATATATATATATTATATAAAATATTTAATAATTATATAAATATAAAAATATAAAAATTAATAATATATATATATATATATAATATTATATATAAACAATTTAATAATAAAAAAATAAAAAAATAAGATTAAAAATAATATTTTAAGTTTAAACCGTTTTGTTTAACCAAAAAGTTGATGAAAGGGCCATTAGTGACCTTTTTAAAAGTTGATGAAAGGGTCATTAGTGATCTTTCTAAAAGTTGTATCGGCGATTTGTTTCAAAAATTAATCTGAGGGCTAAAAGTGAGCGATCAGAGTAATTAGAGGGTCGTCCAGGTAATTTACCCTAAATAGATTGATTAGATTGATGATGTGATTGTTGAGTTTGGAATAAAAACTGAGTTTCATTCCAATAACTCATATATCAAACAAGTTATAAGTTTTTTTATCAAAAATAATTATCACTGTTTTAAAATTATTTATCTAGATTTTTTAAAAAGCAACCGTTGAAAAAAGGCCTTATTGTTACGGATACGCGAGTTTATATTTTATAAGGCCTCGTTTGAGTTTGGTATAGAGTTTGTTTGATATAAAAAAAATTAAAAATAGATTTGAATTAATAAATTGTTACATAAATTTATTAAATAAGTTAGTGTGAATAAATAAATTAAATGTACACTCTCGAGTGTTTAACTAATAAGCGAATAATTTGATCAAGTAAATGAAAATAATATATTTAAACGTATCAAATATAATCAACTTTAACTATTAAATAAATTGAATATTATTTAAATATTTAAAAAATAAGTTGTTAATAAATAGAATCAAACTAGCTCATCATTGTTTGGGTAGACATTTTATATACCAATATTAGATGTTCTAATATAAATAATAGATTATAATTTAAATGAGTCATGTTAATAAAAATGTAATAAAAATGAAGATAGTTTATTAATTAATTAATTAAAGTGGGCTAGTCACGTGGCGAGTTGTGGAGGACCGCAAATGAAGTGGGCCTGCGGGGGACGAAAAAGACAATAGCTGGAAAAAATAATTTTAAAAAGCTGAAATTTCTTCAACAAACCTCTCCAAAAATGTCATTTGGACCTCTTTCTTTCTTGTCACTCTCCTCACTTTCTCACTTTTATTACTATTTTACCCTCTCTAGTATTCATATTTACATTAATTAGGTAGGTTCGGATTGAGTTTTTTTAAATATCTAAGGTGATAATTTTGAAGTAATAAAGATTTTTTTTAAGTGAAAAGTCTTAAATGGTATTTATTTATTTATATATATATATATATAATATTTAATTTTTAAAGTGTTCGGATTGTTGGTTGATTAATTTGAATATATGTGAGAGTAAATGAATAAACTTAAATCAATTAAAAGTAAAATTAAAAATATTATATATATGTTCAAACTTACGACCTAACTAAACAAGTACAACTTTTTAACCAACTATGCTAATAATATTTTGTATTTTATAAACACCAAACTTAATAAACGTGGGACATTATTATTTTAGCTAACTAATATATATATATATATATATAATTAATTATGCTTAATTTTTAAAGTGTCCAAATTGTCGGGTCGAGGGCGGTGATTAATTTGAATATATATGTGAGAATAATGAATATTTGGGTCGGATTGTGGGTTGACTCACCCATAAATTAAAATGGTTAAAAATAAAATTAAAATGCTATCACATTTTTACCGTAATTTTTTTCACAGTTTTTTTTTATATTATTACTCGTGTAAATGCACATACTACATGCTAGTAGGATTAATGAATTAAGTGATATAATAGAGGAGAGATAGTGAAATCATGTTTGATTATATTAAATTGTATTTGATTTTTTTTTATTATTATTAAAAATATAATCAACTATTATTTCTAATGGATTCAATTAAATAAACAAAAATATTAAAAATATATTTTATTATTATATATTAATAAATTTAAATAATTTTAACCAAAAGAAAGTCATAACAAAGAACAGTATTATAGAGATTTAAACCTCAATACAAATAAATAAAAATATGGATTCTGTTTGGAATGCTCATAATTAAATAACAATTTCATGTCTTGAACCAAAAATTAAACACAAGAGTTAATTATCAATTCTTAACTGATAATTATAAGAGCCTATAAATAATTTTAAATATAAGAAATTTGTATTATAGTAATGTGATTTTAACTGATAGTTATAAGAACTTTAATATTTTTAAATATGTCGCATCCATGCACGCATGCAAACACATGAAGTTATTTTTTAGTCCACCAGAAAATGAGAGGTGTCTAATATTGAATTTTCTAATTTCATTTGCAAAGAATATCCTAGAACTTGTTTGATTTAGACTTATTTTTATGAACTTAAAACTATATTTCAAAATATTGTTTGGATAAATTAACATGTGAATGATGTGATATTTCACCTTTTTTAAAAAAAATATGAAATTTAATTAATTATCAAAGTAAAAAGGTCATATTTCACTTTATTATATGAGTTTTTTTTTTTTTTTTTTTTTTAAATGTTAATCCAAACATTGGCATTGAAGAGGCAAGAATGATAGTGATTTCTTGCCAAACTTTTTCAAACTCAATATTTGGAATTGAGATCTTATTCAAAAGAGAAATATCTTAAATGTTTGGAGATCATTTAGTGAGTTATTTGATTGAAAATCAACACTAGAATCTCCGATATATGATAAGGTTGATCTGAATACTAAAGAACTCATCCTTACCATCTTGTCTAAGGTACCCTAATTAACTAGGCCCTCGGGTATTGCAGTTTTATGAGTAAGGGTTATCATCGATCTACTTGATGAAGAGCTTAGACAACATTAATTAATTATAGCCTTTACATGTTTATTTGGGGATTTTAATTGATTGGTTGTTATTTGTATGTTGATAGTTATTTACTCGTTATAGTTGATTTCATTCATGTAATTTTGGTTGTTATGAGCTTTTATGAAAATGATAATTTCTTAAACAAAAATTTAATAAAAAAATAAATAAATAAATAAATAGACCGTCTTTAATAGCTAGCCAAAATAACCAGTTACACATTTCAAATGAAATATTCTAAATGAAATGAAGTCTAAAGAGATAACAAGCGCGATGAGAACATCGTGATGGAAAGATGACGTAGCTAAAACCAAAGTTGACAACGTTTTGTTTTTCCAATAGTATAATACAAATATATTTGATTTGCGTGTAACATAAAAACGTTATAATATAATGGAGGGGACACTAATAGAAAAGACTACCTATATGTTGGATATGATATGGTATTCCAAAAGAAATTGAATATTTGAAAGCGAAAACTGTCATTTGAGGCCAAATTAAGCTTTTTTATGGGTTTGCCCTGTAGATGAGGTAATAGCTAGTTGGCATTGTTGTGGATCTGGCAGATGTATCCCATGGCATGACACTTTTGGAAGTATGATAAAAGGAGAAAAAATACCTTTTCTTTTGCATCGCAATCAATTAGCTCGAAGATGGTAAAGTTTACGCGTCAATGACTAATAATTAAGGCCGACATTTTTATTTGAAAAATTCCACATAATTTGGAATGAGGAATTGTAGAACAATTGTGTGGTGTGCATTAATGGGGAGTATTTACATCGTATATGTATGTACGTGCGGTGTACATTGATTATCGAGTGTTGGACCGATGTTTATGTGTGCATATTTTACACTTAACTTCATTTAGTATAAATGTTCTAATGATAGTAATCATATTTTATGGGATTGTTAGAAGTAGTTGACTATACTTCTTAAGAATAGTCTACGTTGTAGTCTACATGATCATGACATGTCATTTAAGACATTACAAAGTTTATTGTAGGTAAATGTGTTACTAAGAACTCACAAAATAATTATGTAATAATGATTTGTGAAAATCAAATGTTGAAATATTTTATTTTTAAGCAAAAAAATGATTCTACATCGAGTATTTTAAAATTTTATGATAATTGGCCATTTTATCTTGATAATTAGGGATCGAGATTATTCAAATTTAAAAGGATAATACAATTCCACAATTCTAGTTATGCATGCCCACTTTAACCTAGGATATATAACATTCTTTTCACACAATTAGTCATTGACATAACAAAATATAAGCATGCATAATCACTTAATTTTCACTCCTCACATAGAAAAAGTAATTTCCTTCAATTCTGAATGCCAAAAAATTGTCATCAAACGATTCTACTACTAAAATATTTTAAACCTTAAACTATTTTTTTTGTCAATTGAGTTACCTTAACAGTATTAATTTAAAATTTTTAAATGGTTCGTATAAAAAAACTAAAACTCATGACATAAAACATGAATTCTTATCTTATACACCTTAATAAAAACAAAAATTATGCATCATTCACAATTGTTTCTCTCTTACTTGATCACATATTGTTAATTTATAAGATTTTCTTTCTAAACAATATTTACTGAAGTAGATAATATTGTATTAGAAATAAACTGGGCTTGATATATAGGAAGAGATATGGAATGCATGTATTGATTTAGACAACTTGATTATGAGATTCTCAACAAATCACTTTATATTTTTAAAACTGTATTTTTTCAATTACATTATTGTTGATTTGATTTCTTTTATATTATTCACATTTGTGTATTGCGCTGATTTTGAACTTTCATTCAATCTTAGGCTTACCAATTAAGCAACTTAGTTTATGTTATTTTAAAATTATATTATTTAATGAAAAGTGGGTTTTTAATTTAGAACTATTTAGATTAATTTTTTTTTATATTTACAATTAAATTATTATTTTTATTTGAAAAGATAAAACACACGGAACAATATAATTGTGAATTACAAAAAAAATAAAAATAATTTAAGTTATAAAATAATCTACGAATTAAGTTTTTTTTAAAAACCTTATGAAAAAAATAATGATTAGTGATTATTTTGAGGAAGTAACGATTATTTTTGATAAAAAAAAACTTTAAAGGTATATATATATATATATATATATGAATAAAATAAAAAATAATAATTTAAAATAAAGAGTATTTTAATATTTTGAAATGAAATGAGTGATGTAATTGTTGAGAAATGATTAATCGAAAAATTAATTTTAAAAACCCGAACAAAATATACCATTCAGTGATATGATATTAACTTCTCTGTTCCATTATTTACCTAACAATTCGGCTGGTCACAATTTGAGTATTTTTGGATTTTTGTTATGATTTTGTAAAAAAATATGTTTGATAAAAAAAAATTATTTGGGTTTTTTATATGTTAAATTATTATATTGTCATTTTGTATTTAAAATTTATTTTTTTAAGTATAAGTAAGTGTATTTTAATATTTTTGGTGATAAAACAAGTGATGTGATAAAGAATTATTTTTATAAAAAACTAAAAAAAATAAAATAACCCAAACATCAAACGAGCTCAAATTAGATATCTAACATGTGTGAATTTTGAATTTTTCTGTTCGGTCCATGATTTATTTATCTTATTTTTTATGTGAAAAAAATATTTTTCAATAATAATACTTTTAAAAAAAAATCAAATTAAACATTGTCACTAACTCTCACACAGTAACACTTCTATGATACAATAATTTAGTGTACAATAATGAATGAATCTTTACTTTTATATATATATATATATATATATATATATATATATATATATATATATTATTATTATTATTATTATTATTATTATTGCCTATTCACTCTAATTTAAAACGTTTTAAATCAGAATCGAATTCGTGACTTTTATTCTCTTATGAATCACTTTTGTCATTTGAATTATCTTAATATTTCAGTTATCTTTTATTTTGTTGAACTATCCAACTAAAATGAATCGTTATATTTTTATTATTTATATTCACCCCATTCATATAATCCTTTCGTTCTAAAAAGTAATAGAAATAGAAAAAGAGTGTACATCACATGTGTATTGTATAATGTACTATAGATTTGGTTTTTTAACAAAAATAATTAAATGCTATTATTATTAGTGTCTCAATCAAAACAAACAAATCTTAATGAGGGTATTCTAGTAATTTTACATCTTTCTTCTTGATTGTGCCTCTATAAAACAAGTCCACTTGGATCAGTTCCCTCCCAAATCAAATACTCTCTCTTTCTCTCTCTTCTCACTTCAGCTCTGCAACTAACTGCAAGGTTCCTTTCTCTCTCTCTCTCTATATATCTATTATTCAAAGTTAAATGTGTATGTTTATGATTGCTTATTTATATCATCTCCATGACTCACGAAACCCTAGGAAAATCACAGAATTACTACGAGATTCCAATCAATCCTCTCTTTCAATGTTCACAATTACATTAACTACAATTCCTCATTGCTGCTTACTCTTAGGTAAAAAAACCTTCGCAGATTAATCATGGAGAAAGGCAACTCAACGTCGTCAGGTCTTTTAAGGACGAAGTCCGATCAACTAGTCGAAAGCGTCTTAGCCGCGCTTAAATCGCCGGGATCTGCTTCGGCTTCAAGTGACGCAACGGCGGAGATCGCCGGAGGAGGAACGTCATTGTCTCGGAAATCCAGCCGGAGATTAGCGTCGCCAGGGAGGAGTCACATAAGGAAATCCAGGAGTGCGCAGATTGGAAAACAGTTACAGGATTTGCAGGATGACGTTAGTAGTGGAGCCGCTCTTAGCCGAGCCTCAAGTGCTAGCCTCGGCTTCTCTTTTTCATTCACCGGCTTCACGGTACCGCCAGATGAAATCGCCGATTTAAGACCTTTTAGCGACGATGACATGGGTAAGTTAATTTAATTCCTTTTATGCTTATTTATTTTAATTATAATAAAAATTCATATTTATTTTAAAATATAATTATAGAAACTTAAAAACGCCCCATTTTTAAATAACTCGTATCCCACTTTATTGGAAGGGATTAATTAGGAGTTATGACAAATATTATAACAAGTATTTCTGTCGCTAGCTAGCTATTTAGTGCCTTGTTTATTTTGGATTATTAATTATAAATACACTTCACTTACTTATTTGAAAAAGTAAAACACATATATTAATTTTTTTTAAAAATAATTATAATTTGATGATAATCCCAAATAATAAATAAAAAGGATTTCTCTCAACAATTATGGTGACCATATAAAATTTCTTTGGATGCCCACTACTCTTATCTAATCACATTAATTGTCGGAGACACTTGTCTCTCGATGCCTACTCTATATCTATACACATTAAAAAAAAAGTAAAAGGACCCCCATTTAGGTGCATTTTCTATCTTTTTCTTTGATACAAAATTTACTTTATAATAAGTATTAATATTTATTTTAATAAATCTCATAAAATAATAATTACATACTATATAATATGTGAAAGCACTTAAAACACTAACTTATACTGACATAATAAAATACTTTCTTTATGTCAAATATATAATTTTGGTGTTTATCAATAAAAATTTGTTTAAAATTATTATTATTTTGGTATTTTTATAGATGATTTTGTTTGATTAATTAAAGTTTATAAACATATTAAATATGAATTATTCGATATATAAAATTAAATATTCAAAAAATTAAACCTATATATAATACATCCAATTCAGTAGATAGAAATTTAGAATATAAACAATGTAAATGATCAGATTTTAATTTAATGAAATTCGATAACATAACCCTCCTCTATAACTAATATCGTATTTGTATAGAAATACCAATCTTCAATTATTTCTCATAGGGTAGTTAATATATTTCTTGAAAAGATAACAACTGGCCTTGTCACTTACACAATTTTGGCTCATAGTCCAACTCCTAACTATGGCTCAGGATAATAATTATTTTTACAAAAAAACAAAGGATCCATAAGCATTTTAATTCTTCATAATAATTTAAAAAAATTAAAAATATATTAAAATTAATAACTATAATTTAACATAGTTTGTTAAATTTTTTTTATATGTTAGATTTAGAGTGTAGTGAGTTAATTTCATATAAATTTCATTTTAATAGATTTTTACAAAAATTAACTCATAACTAGTGACAAGACAATTTGTCTAAGAGAATAAAATTCACGAGTTTGAGTTTGAGTTTGAGTTTGAGTTTGAGTTTGAGTTTGAGTTTGAGTTTGAGTTTGAGTTTGAGTTTGAGTTTGAGTTTGAGTTTGAGTTTGAATATGTTAATTTTTTAAATTCAATAAAAAAAATGATAAATCTACTAAATTACATGTATAATTAGATGATGTTTATGAAAATATAAAATTTAATTTATTATGATATTTAGAAGAGGGGACTTGTTTGTATGTATCATTTGGAAATGTCACTTTTACTGCATTAGTTTATCATTTGAATGTACATAAGGTGAAATATGTTATTACCTTTTCTCATGGATACAAAAATTAAAATTGTTTTCAAACAAATTATACCAATTTGAAAACACTTTACAAAGTTTCAACTAGTGATAATATATGAATCCACTATGATAGTTTAAATATAAAGTATATAAAAAAAGAAGAGAATTAATAGACTCGGCCACAGCATGTCAAATAGCAACACAATTCCCAACAAGATGTAGAATTAATGATCCTATATCCCTGAAACCCATGAATTCATTTATCATCCAAATCAAAACCCATTGATAAAGAAGAATTAAACCTGTGGCTCAGATTTCCTTTCATTTCATTTCATAGAGCTACAACAAACGAGACAGAATTAAGTGAAGATAAGAGATAACAACTTTTTTCTCCCCCTTCAGTCAGCTTCATAGTAAAAAAGCATGTACGTACCCCGTCTATAGTCACTGTTCTGCATGTGTTTCTGTGTGTTCATGGTTCCCCTCCCCCACCCACCCTATGTATAAAACAGGCAAACAATGAACATTAAGTATTTTTATTAATTAAATTAAACACTTTATGTGATCATGCTTTCAGCTGATCAGGATCTTGAAGCTGGAATCCGGAAGAGAAACATTCAAGCAGAGCCAACCTTACCAATCTACCTTAAGGTATTAATTTATTTGATTTCATCTCTTGATTTCTAACCTTGTATTAATTTATTCATGAGAAACTGCAGTTTACAGATGTCACGTACAAGGTCATTCTCAAATCAGTTGCATCAACAACTGAAAAACACATCTTGAATGGGATTACAGGGTCAGCTAACCCAGGAGAAGTTCTGGCTTTAATGGGTCCTTCTGGTAGTGGAAAGACGACCCTTTTAGGTCTCTTAGGAGGCAGACTAAGAGACCATACTCCTGGAGGTTCAATTACTTACAATGATCAACCCTATTCCAAGTTTCTTAAAAGCAAGTAAGTAACTTAAAAAGTTTTATCAGTTATTTTCTGGATTAATAATTTGTACTCAAAATCAGCTGGTTCAATAAGCAGGATAGGATTTGTGACTCAAGACGATGTTCTATTTGCACATCTGACCGTGAAGGAAACCTTAACATATGCAGCTCTGTTACGTTTGCCAAAGACACTCACAAAACAAGAAAAGGAAAAACGAGCTCTAGATGTTATCTATGAGCTCGGTTTGGAGAGGTAATTAGAAACTGATCATAATTAATTTAATTATAGGAACAAGACATTTCAAAAAATGAATTGTGGCTGGGCTATGCAGGTGTAAGGATACTATGATTGGTGGTTCCTTTGTTCGAGGAGTTTCGGGTGGAGAAAGGAAGCGTGTTTGCATTGGTAACGAGATTATAATAAACCCATCAATTTTATTACTTGATGAACCAACTTCTGGCTTGGATTCCACAACTGCTTTGAGAATGGTTGAAATTTTACAAGATATAGCAGAGGTAATGTATTAATACATACTTGTTTTTGCTCAACTTACCTCGATGATAATGATTCGACATATATTTATTATATATAGGCTGGGAAGACAGTAATCACGACGATCCACCAGCCATCGAGCAGATTGTTTCACAAGTTTGACAAATTAATCCTTCTTGGGAAAGGGAGTTTGCTTTACTATGGGAAGGCTTGTGATTCTATGGTTTATTTCTGTTCCATTGGATGTTCACCACTTATAGCCATGAATCCAGCTGAGTTCTTGCTTGATCTGGCAAATGGTAATTTATCTGATATTTCTGTACCATCTGAGTTGGAGGATAAAGTTCAAGTACTTCTTGGAAATTCAGAAAGAGATACAATAAGAAATGGAAAGCCATCACCACCTGTAGTGCATGAGGTAATTAATTTGATTAATTAGTTAAAACAACAGCTATACATATATATATATATATACTTAAAACTGTTTTGATATGAACACAGTATCTTGTGGAGGCTTACGAGACTAAAATGTCTGATGATGAGAAAAAGAGATTGATAGATCCTCTTGTTCCTATAGCAATCGACGACGAATTGAAGTCGAAGATTTCAAGCTCGAAACGAGAATGGGGAGCAAGTTGGGGAGAACAGTTCTCAATATTATTCTGGAGAGGATTAAAAGAAAGAAGTCATGACTATTTCAGCTGGTTGAGAATCACCCAGGTGCTTGCAACAGCAACCATTTTAGGCTTGCTTTGGTGGCAATCTGATGTTAAAAGCACCAGAAAGCTGCAAGACCAGGTAAGTCATACATAATAATAATAGTGAATAGAGAATTTGCAAATGTGGTTTGATTTGATTTGAACACTGAATGCAGGCAGGATTGCTATTCTTCATAGGAGTATTCTGGGGATTTTTCCCAGTTTTCACAGCAATATTCACATTTCCACAAGAAAGGGCAATGTTAAGCAAGGAAAGAGCAGCAGACATGTATCGATTGAGCGCGTATTTCATGGCTAGAACGACAAGTGATTTACCACTTGATCTTTTGCTTCCAGTACTTTTCCTGTTGGTAGTGTATTTCATGGCTGGCTTGAGAAAAACTGCAGAAGCTTTCTTCCTAACTACTTTTACAGTCTTCCTCTGCATTATAGCAGCTCAGGGACTTGGATTAGCCATTGGAGCTTCATTAATGGACATAAAGAAAGCAACAACTCTTGGCTCTGTAACTGTCATGACCTTCATGTTAGCCGGTGGCTTCTTTGTAAATGTAAGTTATAACGCTAATTAAACTAAATTCATTCCATGACATTTATTATTTTATAACTATCTTTTAACAATCTATGCAGAATGTTCCTGTGTTCATATCATGGATTCGGTACATATCCTTCAATTACCACACTTATAAGCTTCTACTGAAGGTTCAGTATGGATATGAAACGCATGCGGTTGGTGGAACGAAAATTGACAACGGGTTAAGGGAAGTGTGTGCTCTTTTAGCGATGGTATTTTGTTATCGTATATTGGCTTACTTATCTCTTCGAATGATGAAGCTTCAATAATGGTAAGATGTTTTAAATAGTAAACAGATTACAAAACTATAGAAAAATATATATGGATTGGTCGGTCAGAAAGAAAGGCCCAAATGGTGAGGAATCGAGAATTAACTTTATGCAGCAGCTTCGTGGTCGTTGTTATCGTTATCGTCAATCAGGTTAATCAGGTTATTGTTATGATACATATATATATTGTTGTGTTAACTTGGATGATGGATCATTTCCATTTTGAATATTTGGTAATTAATAGAGGGATTTGTTGCCAAATACCAATGATTTTGAGTTTGGTCACCTTTTTTTCTTCTTTTTTTAAGCATGGTTTGGTAAGTTAGTTATGAGAGTGGTGTTGAAATGTTATATTGGTGAATTGATTTGAAACTTCCTTTTGTTTTACAATAATCAAATTTGGGTTCTTGATTTTCCAGTCTTTAAGTTTTCACTTTTCTATAATGACAGTGGATTACAAGAGAAATCATAATGTGATTGTTTTATCAGTTCATATTTGTTGTTTCTTTTATTTTTAAATTAAAAAAGGATTTGGTGTGAATTTCTCTTTAATAAATTTTTTCTCCTACTATATATTTCTTTAAATATAAGTACTCACCGAATTATAAATAAATATATATAAAGTTATTTGCTTGTGATAATTATTGTGATGAGAAGTGACCAACTTGAAACCGTGTGGAATTTGTAGTGAGAAAAGTATGAAAGGATGTATGAGAAAATGGGTAATTTATGTTGACCAATTGATCGGACATATGCATAGTTTTCAAATAAATACAACTATGCAAGTAGATTAAGTTTCTATTACTGAAATTGTCATAATTACTTCCAATTACCTATTTATATATAAATATATTAAAGTTTCTATTACTAAAATGGTCACAATTACTTCCAATTACCGCTGCAATGTATTATGCACATTATATGTGTAAACGGTTGATTTGCGTTAACCGTCTTCAAAATTTGAAAATTAATTAAAATAATTGGTTGGTCTATTCTTCAAACTTGAAATGATTAATTAAAAAAAATTAAAAATGATATATACAAAGTCTTAAATCTGCAACATATACATTATAGAGTGAAGATAGAGAGAGCGAGATCAAACGACTCCTCATGTGAGAAAAAATAGGTCACGTTGACAGAATGGTCCTGTTACCTGTATATGACCATGTTTTGACCTAATGGTTCCAAACATTACCATTTTTTGACAGAATACCCCGAACATAGTCATAGTCATGTTCTTGACAGAATATTCTCGAACATGTTTTTGATAAAATGCTCCCGAACATGGTTATGTTCTTGAATGGTCCCGAACATGACCATATTCTTCACATAATATTTTTCTCTCTAACTTTTTATATTTACAACTTTATTTTTCTAATTTTTTATATTATTAATTTTTTTCTGCTCTCTAACTTTTTACGTTTATACATTTTTGTCACTAATTTTTTACATGATCAAAATATTTTTTTTCCACCATGACTGTGAGGTGAGGGTCGCTGCCCCGAGCGTCGCTCTCCCTGTCATTATTCTACATTATATAACATTCTAACTAATTAAGCTAATTTAATTTTATATTTTAAAATTAACCAAATATCTTTATAAATATGTACTAATAAATGTACAATATTTTTATTTTTTATTAATTAAATAATAAATAATAAATTAATATATATTATTAAAAAATAAATACATAATTGTAAGCACTAAAATTTTAGTTGCCTAATTAAAATATTAAAAAATAATTATTTTGAATAAATAAAATCAAAATAATTAAAATTAAGACGAAAACATTATTAAATAATTAATTGGATTAATTATTGTAATAATTAAACTCCAATTAATGAAGGTAATGGCCAAGGAAAATAAATAAAATAATTTAAGATAAGTATTGTATTCATTTTATCTCAAATTAATTTTAAGAAAATAAAGAAGAACTAAAATAAATGATATAGGATAAATGTTATATCAATTTTTTCCAAAATAAATTATTTATTCAACCCTAAAAATAAAAATAAAATAAATAAACAAAATAAATGTCATATTTATTAAAAAAAAATATTTTGTAGGTTAAAAATGGAGCAAAAAAGATTTAAAAATATCAATTTCAAACAAGTTCAAAGGCCGAAATCAAGAGAGATCAGTGCAATAGACCTCACAACCATTGGATGAGCGTTGAATTGTCATCCAATGCCCAACATTCAACTGCATAGCCCGCTGCAATGAAAGTGGGACGCTTCCGTGTAGTAGGGGATCAACAAACGAACGCCTTTAACGGTATAAACCCAGACAAGCGCGGATCGCCCATCGCTAACGAAGAACTAACGAAACGCCCAATGTCTGCGCTAAGGCTCGCAACAATGACGTTTCAGCCCCTCCTCAGCGCTCAAACACGAAAGAAGAAAACAATGTCATTTCTCGCTTGGTTTCTCTTCTTCCTCGCGACGAAGAACATATAAAAACAACTTCCATATTTGATTTTTAAAATATGGAACTTTGTCGTTTCTCCACCATTTGACCTCGTTCAAAAGGTGAATGATCACCCTACTCCGGTGATCATTTCTCCTACACCCTGAGGCAACATCATTGCCTATACGGGCAACTGACCGAAAATCAAACGAAAGACCATTGATGGTCTTTTGACTAAATCGAAGCCACTTGGTTGATCAACCGACCTTAAGAGGCTATAAATAGCCTTCTATGGGCAAACCGAAGGCAATGAATCCAATTCAAATCCCTGAATCACGCCCAAAAGAAATCCGACATTAAAGATTGTCAAGCTTTTTTGGAAATTTTTGAAATTCTGTGTAAGGCTGTAAAGTTCGGATTCTATCATTCAGAAAGATTCTAAAAAAGTTCAGGAGTGTTCTCCAACTCATAGTAAGCTTCTAATCATATTGTAATTCAATTTATAAGTTTAAATTGGAAATTTTAAATTTTAGTTTAACCAATTTTATATACTGCTTAATTATTTGATTTCTTGATTGAAAAACGATCATAGGATCATTTGTAAGCTTTCTATCGAAACAAAACGAAGTAATCAACCTAAATTAGAAATACCCAAATTTAATTTTGAAATTTTTTCAAAATCGAGTTTCTACTCTTGAGTTATTACTAAGAACAACAACTCATTAACCTTTCTAATATCACTAGTAAAAAATCGACCTTTACCGACGGTTTTTTCCAAAGGTTTTATAAAACTCTCCTAAATACTCCCGAGAGGAATAAATCTTTCGGTATTAAAAATAGATTCCGAGAGGGGTGTAAAACCTTCGGTTTTACTAATTATTACCGAAAGTTCTTTGTAGAACTTTCGGTTTTTACCTTCCCAAAAAACCAAAAATAATTCTAAGTGTTGGATGTGGGTTAATTGCGAAGGTTTTTACAAAAACCTTCGGTTTTGCAATCCCGGAAATTTTTAATTGCGAAGGTTATTCAAAGAACTTTCGGTTTTACCTTTTTCGAAATTCTCTTTTGCGAAAGTTTTCCAAAAAACCTTCGGTTTTGACTCAATTAAAAATAATTCTAAGTTTGGTAATGGTTATTTTCGAAGGGTTTTTAATAAACCTCCGGTTTTGACTAATATCAAAACCGAAAGTAATATGAAAATCTTCGGTATCTACCTCTATAAATACAAACCCTAACCCTTCTCTTTTTCATTCCACTCTCTCCTTTCTCTCTCTTCCGCGCCGCAGCCTCCTCCACCGCCGCTTCTCTTCTTCTCTTCTCGCGTTCAGGTTTGTTTCATTTGTTTTTTTTGTTTATTATTAAATTTAGATTTCTTATAATGTAGTTTATATATATTATCTAGATTTAGGCTGGTTTAAATTATTTGTTTGTTTCATTGATTTAGATTTGTCCATACGTTATTGTTTAGATTAGATTTATGTTAGTTTGTTAAATATATATGATTTTGTTAAATTTGTTATTTTGTTTGATTGAAGTTATATTAGATTTAGGTTACGGTTATTTTGTTAGATTTGTTATTTTGTTTGATTGAAGTTATATTAGATTTATGTTACGGTTATTTTGTTTGATTAATATATATATACATATATCTAAAATGCATTTAGGATGGGTGATTCATGGAATAGTCTTCGGCGTACACCAGAGAAACTGTCTCGGTGTTACCAGAATTTGCTAGCACAAACAGAAATTGCGGCACGTGAGGAAGTGGTGAGACAGATGACGCTGGAAATAGAGCAAATCCGATCGAGGGATGCGGAAAGAGGCCGATTGCTGAGTGAAATTAAAGCGGACATGGATGAAATGGCCCAGAGATTAGAGAATTCGAACAAGAACTTGTATTGTTGAGGAGTCGATTGAATCAACCACCCCTCCTCCCCCGTCTAATAATTTCTAGATTATATTGTTTGATTAATTATGTGTTTTGTTTTTCGTACGAACGATGACATTTTTATGTGTTTTGTTTTAATAATTATGAATTATTATTATTATCTTTGGTTTTCTTTTCACTTTTTTAAAAAAAAAACAGCATGGCCAAAACCGAAGGTTTTCAAATAAACTTTCGGTTTTGACCCTTAGTTAAAAAAATCTGAAAATTTTCTAAGATTGGGGAAGGGTAAAAACCGAAGGTTTTCAAATAAACCTTCGGTTTTGACCCTTGGTTAAAAAAATTTGAAAATTTTCTAAGTATGGGGAAGGGTAAAAACCGAAGGTTTTACCTTCGGTTTTGACCCTTGGTTAAAAAAATCTGAAAATTTTCTAAGTATGGGGAAGGGTAAAAACCGAAGGTTTTCCAAAAAACCTTCGGTTTTGACCCTTGGTTAAAAAATCTGAAAATTTTCTAAGTATGGGGAAGGGTAAAAACCGAAGGTTTTCAAATAAACCTTCGGTTTTTACCCTTGGTTAAAAAAATCTGAAAATTTTCTAAGTATGGGGAAGGGTAAAAACCGAAGGTTTATTTGGAAACCTTCGGTTTTGACCCTTGGTTAAAAAATCCAAAAAAATTCTAAGTGTTGGGAAGGGGTAAAAACCGAAGGTTTATTTGAAAACCTTCGGTTTTGATCCTTGTTTAAAAAACCCAAAAATATTCTAAGTGTTGGGGAGGGGTAAAAAGCGAATGTTTATTTGAAAACCTTCGGTTTTGACCCTTGTTTAAAAAACCCAAAAATATTCTAAGTGTTGGGGAGGGGTAAAAACCGAAGGTTTATTTGAAAACCTTCGGTTTTGACCCTTGTTTAAAAAACCCAAAAATATTCTAAGTGGTGGGGAGGGGTAAAAACCGAAGGTTTATTTGAAAACCTTCGGTTTTGACCCTTCCTAAAAACATTCTGTTTAAGGTCAGGACCGAGAGGTTTATTCAAAACTTTCGCAAATACCAATAAAAACCGAAAGTTATACCATTAACTTTCAGTTTTACCACTTCCTAATTTGTTAAATTATTTTGTTTTTAACCTACTAATCTAGACTCCTAACTAATATAATCAAGTGTGTGTTATATTTTAAAAATGAAGATTGTGTTTGATGTTAAAATGTTTATGATTGTGTTTGATTATATAAAGAAGTATATATGTATGTTTGTGTTTGTTGATCATATGAATGTGTACAAAGTTTGATCATATGGATTGTGTAATGTTTTAAGGTTATCAAATGTGTTAAAATAATGTTGTTCAAAGTGATTAGAAGATTAAAAACCAATTAATTTAACAATTTGTGAAATGATAATTCCGAAAGTTAATTGTATAACTTTCGGAAATAACCATCAAAACCGAAAGTTATACAATTAAATTTCGTTTTTATCTAATTAAATTAAATTGTACACATTTCAAAACCGAGAGTTATATGATTAACTCTTGGAAATTAATCAAATGATCAAAACCGAGAGTTATATGATTAACTCTCGGAAATTAATCAAATGACCAAAACCGAAAGTTAATCATATAACTTTCGGTAATGACCTTAAAAAAAACAAAAACCGCTTTTTTCTTTCTTCTTTTCCCGTTTTCTTTTTCATTCTCTCTCCCCAATTCTTCTTCCGCGCCGCCCCTTTCCATCCGAACACCCCATCGTCCTCCAGCTAGCAATCGAAGACGAAGTCGCGCCTCCCTACAACTACCTCCGCCGATTGACGACGCCGCTGATTGAAGAAAGGTTTCCGCCGCCAAGTCTTGGATTGACAACGCCGCTGCCTCTGCTTGTATTGACGATGCCGTTGATTGAAAACTGCCGCCGATTAAACTGCCGTCGCCGATTGAAGATAGTCGACGCCTCCTGCTGCCGCCATCCGATTCAACCTACAGCCGCAAAGGTTAGTTTGATTTTATGTTAGATTTTGGATTTTAGGTTATATCAGTTAGATTGTTAAATTAGTTTGATTTTAGGTTATATTTTTTATTTTAGGTTATATCAGTTTGATTGATTGTTAAATTAGTTTGATTTTAGGTTTGATTATATTGGTTTGATTGATTATTAAATTGGTTTGAGTTTAGGTTATATTTTTTATTTTAGGGTTTGATTATATTGGTTTGATTATATTAGTTTGATTGATGGTTATTCAGTTTGATTTTAGGTTAGTTTAGGTTTTGATTAGGATATATTTTGTTTGATATGATGATTATTTGGTTTGATTTGAGTTTGATTTAGGTTAGTTTTTGTTTGATTATATATTATTTATGTTAGATTATGTTAGAATTATGTTTGATTTAGATTTGATTTTGGTTATTAGATTTGGTTTGAAATTGTTTGATTAATGTTAGATTTAGGTTATATGTTCAATATTTTGGTTAGATTTGGTTTTTATATTGATTTGTTAGATTAGGTTTGTTAGATTATATTTTGTTTGGTATATGATTTAGTTTGAACTTTGTTGGATTTATGTTAAATTTAAGTTAGATAATATTTGATTTTGTCTGATTTTGGATTAGGACCGTCCGTCTCTTGAAGATCGTCGAAGTTATTCCACCTTCAACTGCCTCCTCCACCGTCGCCGCGCCTCTCCACCGTCGCCGCCACAACTCCTAAAAAAGGTCAGTTTTTAATGATTTTTATGTTGTTATGATTATATTGGATTTTAGGTATGAATTGAATTGTTTGAATTATAGTTGATTATGTTAGATTTGGTTTATGTATGAATAAATTAGATTTTTGGTTAGAATTGCATTGTTTGTATTATATTGGATTTTAGGTATGAATTGAATTATGTATGATTGAAATAGTGTTTGACTAGGTTTGATTAGTTTAAAAAATTGGTTAGATTAATGATGATTGGTTATTTGAATTAGGCCAGATTGAAGACTGTCGTGCCAGATTGGTTAGATTAGGTTTGAAATGTTTATGATGAAATATTGTTTGTTTAGGTGGAATTTGGCTTGGATAATGTTAGATTAGGTTTGAAATGTATATAAATGAAATATTAATGTTTGTTTAGGTGGAATTTGGCTTGGATAACGTTAGATATTGTTGAAATGTATATGAATGAAATAATGTTAGATTATGTTTGAAATGTATATGAATGAAATATTGTTTGTTTAGGTGGAATTTGGCTTGGATAATGTTAGATTATGTTGAAATTTGGTTGGATAATGATAGATTAGGTAGAGATTATGTTACGATTATGTAATCCTAATTAATTTAGACAAATTTAAGTAAATAATAATCACAGTTGTTTTCCATTTTATTAGAAATATGGAAGTACCCGATAAAAGTTGGATGACCTTACGTCGAGATCATCCAGATTACGAGGAAGGTGTTGACAAATTCCTTGAGTATGCTGTTAGGAATACATCCCGACAAACCGTGAAATGTTCCTGCATGAAATGCTTGAACACGCCGTTTATGGAAATAGACGAAGTGAAGACTCACCTCATCATTTATGGAATAAATGTTTATTATGAGTATTGGTATTTTCATGGAGAAAAGAGACGTACTACTCAAGTGGTTAATGACGATGTCAGTGAAGATGCTGATGACTTCGATGATGATGATGATGACAATGATCATTCGGAGGATGCCGTGCCGGAATTCAACGATGCGAGACCGGAGATGAATAATACAGTTAATGAAGATGTCAATGAAGAACGTTATATGCACGAATTTATAAACGATATGTTCCCCAACGTTAATGATGTCCCAAACAACGATGAACTAGTCGAAGATGCACATAGATTTTATAAATTGCTTGATGATTGCAAACGACCATTGTATGAAGGTGCTCGAATAACGAAATCATCAGCACTACTGAAACTACTTCACATAAAAAATGTATGTCAATGGACAAATTCTTCGTTCGATATGTTGCTGCGTCTGCTTAAAGACTACATATTATCGATTGATGCTCAATTGCCAAACTCATACTACGAAAGTAAAAAATTCATTACTGATATCGGGCTTAAATATGACAAGATAGACGCATGTAAGAACAACTGTATGCTATTTTGGAAGGACGACAAAAATGAAGATTCTTGCAGAGTTTGCGGCCTTTCAAGATGGAAAGTCGACCAAACAAGTGGGGGCAGTTCGAGAGAATCAAAATGGGAAATTCATTCCAAAAAAGGTGTTGAGATATTTCCCTTTATTACCAAGACTGCAAAGACTATACATGTCCTAAAAACGGCTCCAATGATGAGATGGCATAAAGAAGGAAGAGTTGATAGTGATACGTTGAGACATCTCGCTGATTCCTTAACTTGGAAAACGTTTGATGAAAATTATAAAGATTTTGCGTCGGAATCTCGAAACGTAAGACTGAGTTTATCAAGCGATGAGTTTCAACCATTTGTAAATGGGAAAAAATCATACAGTGTTTGGCCGGTTATTCTCGTTCCTTATAATGTGTCACCAACTACTTGCATGGATTCTAGCAATTTCATTTTATCTATGTTAATTCCGGGTCCAAAGAGTCCGGGAGATGCAATTGACATATTTCTCCAGCCATTGATCGAAGAGTTGCATGAACTGTGGCAAACTGGTGTGAAAACGTTTAATGCACACACCTCGCAATACTTTAACATGCGATCAGCGTTGTTGTGGACCATTAACGACTTTTCCGCCTACGCGAATTTATCAGGTTGGAGTACGAAAGGTAAATTCGCTTGTCCTTGTTGTAACAACGACACAGTATCTCTTCGATTGGTTCATGGTTCCAAACAATGTTACTTGGGTCATAGACGCTTCCTTCCACCAAAGCACAAATACAAAAGGGATAAAGAGTCGTTTGATGGTCGAACTGATTATAGAGAGCCCCCTAGATTTTTAACGGGGCAAGAAAGTTACGAGCAAGTATGAGACCTAGAAGACATAATTCTTAGTACGGATCTGAGCAAGAAAACAAAGATATATCATGAAACGCGGGGAGACAATTGGAACAAACTTAGCATTTTCTTCCGTTTGCCTTATTGGAAATCACTATTATTGAGACATAATTTGGATGTGATGCATATTGAGAAAAATATTTGTGATAGCGTGTTGGGAACAATAATGAATGTGAAAGAGAAGACTAAGGATGGTCCTAAAGCCCGTAAAGACTTACAACTCTTAGGCATAAAATCATGGTTACATCCTATAAATGATGAAGGAGTTGTTCATTATCCAGAAGCGCCTTTCACTTTGACATCCGAAAATAAAAAATGTCTTTGTAACTTCTTAAAAGATCTCAAGTTGCCTGATGATTTTTGCTCAAATATCGGCGGTTGTGTAAATTTGGAAGAGAAAAAGATTTCGGGATTAAAGAGTCATGGTTGTCACATTTTATTGGAATATCTTATTCCTTTAGCAACTCGTGAATTACTTCCAGATAATGTGTATGATATGTTAGTAAATTTGTCTCGTTTGTTTCGGTTGTTGTGCTTCAAAGAGTTGATTCAAGAGGACCTCGAACAATTGTACATGAATATTACATTGACACTTTGCAAATTTGAAATGATTTTTCCGCCGTCAATCTTCGACATCATGATGCATCTCCCGATTCACTTGTCATTTGAGGCTTTGCTTGGAGGAACTGTTCAGTATCGATGGATGTATCCGTTTGAACATTACATGGGTACAATGAAAAGATATTTGCGGAATAATAACCACCCCGAAGCCTCTATAAGCGAGAGCTATCTTGTTAATGAGAGTATTAGTTTATGTGCCAGGTATATGGAGGAAGAAGAGCAAGAAAATGCACAACCTGAAATCTCGGGCATTTCAATATTTGCATCGTTGGAAGACCTATCTAACGGAAAAATATACAACTTGGATTATATCGATCGAGTGACAACTCATTCTTACATTTTGAAAAATTGTCCCGAAGTAGAACCTTTTTACATGTAAGATTATATGTTGCTGTTACTAATTAGCATTAAAAAATGTGCTATTTAATATTCGATCTATTTGCAGAGATTATATGCAGTATTGCAATAACAACGAGTCTAGTGGAGAAACGTTTGCCGCCTATTTCAAGCATCGAGTGAGTAAATTATAAACCATATATCCTTACTCTTTTTATTCATTTTAACAACTTCATTTCGGATACATATATAGGTCGCCCATTTAGCAGAATTTAACGACATATCAAGAGACCTCAAGATCTTAGGAGAAGGTCCAAGTATGTACTCGTCTATGTATGTTTGGTGTAAAGTAAACAGATACAAATTCTGTACAGAAAAACACGGCGAAGGTTTGACCACTCAAAATAGTGGGGTGGTTGTTGATGGGTACAACGGGTCTGAAACTATGTCATACTACGGAGTTTTAACGAATATAATCGAAGTACAATACTTTTCTCACAAACGAGTTGTTTTATTCAAGTGTAAGTGGTTTGATACACACTTGGGGGAACTGGGAGTGAAAGTGGATAAATATTGCTTCGTAAGTGTAAATGTAAACCGAATTTTGAAAACCCAAAGTCAAGACCCGTATATATTGGCGAGTCAAGCGAAACAAGTATTCTACGCCCCTAATATGTCAGCCCGACCCGGTTGGAAGATTGTGACAAAAATAAAACCGCAGTTTACAAACATATAGTTCAGATTAATTAATTAGGTAGATTTATGTTTTTTAATTTATATTCATTCTTATTACTACTTTATTTCAATTATTCACTCATTTTTATTAATGGTGTGCATTAAGAATGTCTGAAGGTCCTAAAACAACTTGGAAGAGTATGAGGAAAACACCCAAGAAATTGGATAAAAGCTACCAAAACCTACTTGTCCAATCAGAGACCTTAAGGCTCCGAGGATTGTCTTCTAGAGACCAACCACCTATTGTTGTGGTCCCGATAACTATTGCTCTCCCAACAGACGAGGATGTTGAGGCTACGGAGCTCGAAGAGTTTATAGAGAGCACGTTTGCTGATATGGTGGATGACGATAAGACTGAAGACGAGGGTCTCGAGGAGCCTATCGAGGAGGATGACGAGGAGGAGCACGGTTCCACTCCCGACTCATCATCGACAGGTAACTCGTTTACAAATTAGTTATTGTTTCAATTGATTCACATATCTAATTATGATTTTGATAATTTTGAAGAATCTTCTACCCGCAAGAGACGAGGGAAGAACAAAAATATTGCGCTGTCTAAGAGGGTAGCGGGAACAAGGATTCCTCTTACGTTTAGAGAGAAGGATGAGAGGCCAGACGGTACAGACGTGAGAAGAACACGGTGGTCTAGACATGTGGGGTCGATTATCCGGGACCCCGCAACTGTCTCACACCGTCTTCTAAAGTGGAAGGCATTAAGTGCAGACCAATTGGATTCACTTTGGACTGCTATCAAGGTAATACTTATTACTTGATTATACATTACGTCATTAAATAATTATTTTTAACATTTGGATGTTATTTTTTTCAGGATCCGTTCGAAGCTACTAATGATGATATTGAGTCTTTTCGATGGACCGGATTGGGACACGCCAATCAGATATGGGATAGATGGCGGTCAGATTTGAACAAGGCATATATCCGCGTCCACAAAGGAGACGAGGCGGTGGTACTGGCTAATCCTCCACCAGACTACGATCGAGATGATTGGGAGTTTGTGTGTCGCAACCATTTCTTCACGAAAAAGTTTAAGGTACGGTTACATAATTCAAATAAAAGTTGATATTAATTAATCTAATTTCATTTTTTATTTCAAATACAGAAAAACAGTCGTACAAATATTATTAACAAGAAGAAGCTGAAATTCCCACATCGTACGGGAAGTAGACCGTTTGCACAAATTGAAGAAGAGTTGGTAAGTACATTATTTGTAATAACTTAATCTAAAAATTGTTATTAATTATATAAATCATTTATTTCAACAGGCAATTGAAATGGGACGGGCACCGTCTGTCATTGAAGTATTCAAGAGGACCCGTACCCCAAAACCGACAAAAGAAACCCAACACCCGTCCCGGACGAACACGTGCAAGAGAAAATTGTAAGTGAATTGAATATGCCTAGTTTTTTATTATAGAAATGATACTTTATTTCAATTGTGCAGGTTGAGATGGAGGAGGTTGTTAGTAACGAACCTGGAATATCTGATTTTGAATTGACGGAGAGGGTGTTCGGACAACAAAAACACGGGGTAGTGTTCGGAATGGGATCAGGCGTCCGGCCCACACACTTTCGTGAGGATCGTCGAAGTGGAAACAGTTCACAACGAAACAATAAGCGATTGTTAGAAGAGAATCAAATAATAAAGCTCAAGCTGGAGGAACTGGAGAAGAGGGACGAAGAAAGAATGCGCACAATTCAACAAATGCAAGCGGAAAAAGAAGAAACAAATCTGAGAATGGAGAGAGAGAAGTTAGAGATGAACGCAATAATGGAGAGAATCAAATTGTTTATGAGGAAACAACCACCTCCTCCCCCCACAAGCTAAGGTTGTTTCGATTCAAAACATGTTTTCATTAGTAGTTGTGTCAATTTGAATTTATAACAGATTGTTCGGATTATTAGTTTGGTTGCGAATTTTGTAATGATAATGATCATTTAATGTGATCGTTTAATGTATGTGTCATTTATTTTATTATTGATATAATGATTTGGCTGAACAGGTTTTGGTTGCGAGATTTTGGTTGCGAGCAAAATAATCAGCACATTTTTAAAATTTTACGGGAAAAAACCGAAAGTAATATTGAAATCTCTCGGTTTTTCTTCAAATGGAAAAACCGAGAGATATGTAAAACTCTCGGTTTTAAAACTTTCGGTTTTTCCATTTGAAGAAAACTAAAAGTTATTAGAAAACTCTCGGTTTTTCCACAAAGAGAAAAACCGAAAGTTTTCATATAACTCTCGGTTTTTCCATTTGAAGAAAAACCGAAAGGTAATTGAAAAACTTTCGGTTTTTCTTCAAATGGAAAAACCGAGAGTTATATGAAAACTTTCGGTTTTTCTCTTTGTGGAAAAACCGAGAGTTTTCTAATAACTCTCGGTTTTCTTCAAATGGAAAAACCGAAAGTTAATAGAAGACTTTTGGTTCTTCCATAAGGTGTAAAACCGAGAGTTATTTGTAAAACTCTCGGTTTTCCTCTTTGTGGAAAAATCGAAAGTTTTTCAATTACCTTTCGGTTTTACTCTAGGGTATCTAAACCGAAAACTCTACGATATCTCTCGGTAAATGCCCAATTGTTTTTAACGAAAGAGTCAATACCGAGGGATGGCGAGAGTTACCAAAACCTTTGGTAATGTGTCTATACCGAAAGTTATAGGGTCAAAACCGAGAGTAAAAACTCTCGGTTTTGACCCCTTTTTCACCAGTGTATGTTTCTAAGGATGTTGGAAACATATTCAAGTCAATTCTAAGTCATCCCGATCATGTTTGATCAAAAACTATTTTTTTATAAAATAAAATAAAATTTAGTTATTGAATTGGTTAAAACGAACCCCTAGTGTTTATGTTTTGATATCATTCAACCATATGAAGCATAAAAAAATTATTTGCAAGTTCCTTACGCTTCACCGAACCTTAAAACTTATAAACAACTTTTTTTTTTTATTAAAACTCAAACTATTTTTATTTTTAGAAATAATTAATTTTCAATAAATTTATTTGAGACTTATATATAAAAAATATTAATTAGTAAATAGTACCAAATAACATCAACAAAATCAAAATAAATAATTGATATCTAGATATCAAATTAAATAAATAATTTACAAAAATAAAATTTCTAATAAAAAAATCCAACATCATGCAATTTGAGTCCCTAAACGAAAAATGTTGAAGTATAGAAAATCGAAAGAACCAATAAAATAGTATCGAAAAAATCTATACCAAATATTTTGAACAACAGTTAAAATTAGTCTTAACCGATAACCGATAAACAATGTTTAAAAAAAGTTATGACAAATGATAATAAATCATATATATGTGAGTATATTATCGAAATATTGAGAAACTCGTACAAATAATGTAATTATACATGTAAGAGAATTTTCTTCATATGAATGATAACTCTTTTTGAAAAATAAAAAATAAATCTTGATCCGATAATTTCGCATATATTGTTGTTAAGAATGAACGCGCACAAATTCGAGAAAGAATCACTAACACGATTGTATGTTATGAGCAACAAACGACCCACCAATTGTTGAAAATATTGTTCAAATTACAAAAAATTGAGACGAAAAAATAAATCCAATTAAACATGATGCCCAACCAAATAAAATGCAACATCAACTCAATTCTTATCGGTAGAAAAAAGAAACGAGTCACTTTTTGCTTAAAAAAAGTCATGGATTGATTATAATATTTGTTCACTGTAATTTTTGTTTTGTAATGTGATTTGATTACTACTATTCATAAACTTTTAGGACTTTTGTTTCTCATCTTACAATTAAAATTAGAGTTTGTCTAGTTTTGATTATTAACTCTCCCACTTTTTGAGCTTCTTATAATTAAAATTAGAGTTTGTCTAGTTTTCATTATTAACTCTCCCACTTTTTAGGCTTCTTATTGAAATGATGTTAAACTATTTTTCAAAAAAAAAACCATATAATATCAAAATTAAATGTCTTTAATTTTCAGTTTATCAAAAATTATTTTAAAGAGAGAATAAAAGAAATAATCAAATTAAGCTAACTATTTACTAACCAATATATATATATATATATATATATATATATATATATATATATATATATATATATATATATATATATATATATATATATATATATATATATATATATATATATATATATATATATATATATATATATAATATTATCAATACTCTATATAATTTCAGAATTAAATTGTGTCTTTTACTTTATTTCTTTTATTAACACTAAGATATATATGTACTCAACAAACCTCTATTCTCATAAGAAAATAAGTTTATTTTTGTTACCAGGACACAGTGAAAATTGAACTTGATATGTTTAATTGGTTAAACAATATTATTTTCAAGTTACACTGATAAGTAAGTTTCATCTTATATGTTTTTAATGAGAATAAAATATAAAATTTAAGATAAACAAAATCACTTAACTACTCCAAATTGTATGCTATCCTATATACTTACTTTGGATAAGTTAAATATTATTTAATAATGACTAATAAAGTACTTAATTAATACAAAATACAGCTATAATTAAGGAGGAATGTTTCTTCTCTAAAAGGAAAAGTAGTTTGTTTGATCTAGTCTAAGTCAACTATCATATTTTTTACACAATCCACTCCAACCAAATATTTCAATAATACCATTTGTGTCACACTTAAATTTGTATTTTTGAAATATTTGTAATTATTGGTCACTCCAAGCATACAAAGTTTTTTCTTTAAACGTATTATAACGCTTTTACATGCAATATATTTTAAATGATTTTATCAATGATGGCTAGATTTAGAAGGGAAAAAAAAACCAATTATAAACCATTTTATAAATTTTTTTTAGATAATTTCAAAATAATTGCGGGTTGTTCATTATAAAAAACGGATAATTAATTTAGTTGGGATGAATTGTCAATGGCTTGAAGATGCAGTAGAAAATGTTAGGTATGGTTTTGATAAGTAATAGCAATAAAGTAGTTGATGAATACTGAGAGTGCATAAAATATTTAATTCCTTGGTAACAATGTTTTATATGAATAAGAATAATTTTTAAAATTGTCTCTTGAAGTGAGAACATTTCTTAAAATTTTAAAAAATGTTTTCAAAAAGACCCAAATTGCCATTATTCTAGTTAATAGATAATTTAGTAATTTAATATATGACTAAAATTATTACAAAAGGTTTGCCGGACCGGCCGGCTGTTACAATGGACCAAGTTAAGCTCAACGTGACCAACCACCACCATTTTTTATTACTACATTTTTCTATTCTTATTATAGTTATTTTTTTAATTAACATTAATAATTCTTGATAATTATATTAAAGACTTGGGAATAAAAATTAAATATCAAATACTTCTTTTAAAGTATAAAATATTTTCCATTTGAAACTATTTTATTGTACATAAATTTAACACACTTAAATATTGAAGTTTTATTATAAAGTAATACACACCATTTATTTTTATTTAATATATTAATTGATTAAAACGTAGGATTACAATTTAAAACCGTTTCAATGTAATTGAATCAAATTGTCCTGTTTGGGACGTTTTTTCTTGGTTTGACCAATAGTTTACCGGGATAATATTTGTGTCCCCGATCTCACAATTAAATATATAAAATCATAAAAATTTATTCATTATATATTATAAGAATTAAGTTTATTTTTTTATAATGATATAATTTTTTAATATATTATTATATATATATATATTATATTAAAAAATCTGTTAATATAACGGAACGAGATTGGTAGTAAAAAAATTCATTTATATAAATGCTTTCTCTGACTCGAACCACTCTTTGTAATCCATATTCATTGGAGGTCCTACTTATACTTCTATAAATAAAAACAAACAAATTTAACAAAAATTATAATATTTGATAAATATATATATATATTTTTCACATATATTATACTAAAAATAGTTAAAACACATTTTTCATATATAATATAATCAAAATTACTTTCAATTTTTATTTCAACAAATTTAAAAATTATTTATAATTATTACAAAATATTACTTAAACAAAAGCTTGTTATATTATGTAATTACTTAAACAATCAGAATAAACTGTTACAAATATTTAATTACTTAAAATGCAAATAAGACTGGAATAATTATGTATTATTTCAATTTAGATGCTTGATTTAGAAAATATATATATGATTCAATGGTCGGACTGTAGTTTGTTTTCTCTATTGATAAAGTAATTTTGTTAAAATTCCAAATAAGAAAATAAATGTTGAATGTAATAATACCTAAATTGGATATTCTGGGTGTGGAAAGTAAAAAGAAAAAGATTTGATTTTTATTTGATTTTTTTTTAATTTGGAAGGAAAACGCGGTTTGAAATGTTCCAACAGAAATACCTGTCGCCAACTATTCTTCTTGTCCTGGCGTGCGTAGCAATAATAAGTTGAAGAGAGAATTGGAAAGAAGCCTCCCTCCATGCGATAATTCCAAAACCCTAATTCCAACTCCATCATCTTCAGACGTGTATACCATACCATACCATACAGAGACAAACAGATTCTGATCTTCTCCAATTCATCCAACAAAATCCCCATTCCTTCTTTCCTTATTTTGATTTCATTTGATTTGGTATACATCAATTCAGGATTGCTTGCAATGATCTTGCTTGAAATGGGTTTATTATCTCTGCTACGATTTCATCGTGATCAACATAATGTATGTATGATATATCTCCGCTAACAACTTCCCTTCCGTTTTTATCAAATACCCATTCATTCATATCTAGGTCGGTATGGGAAACAACTGTGTTTCGAGGCTATCGAAAGATGGCTTTTTTCAGTTATGGTGGTCTCGAACTCCGAATTTGCTTCCATATAGGAAGAAGGGTAAACTCACCATTAGCAAACCAATCATCACGAAAGAGCCTGAACGACCCCAAGAAGTCCAGTCTAAACCCCCGGAATTGATTGTAATAGCTAAGGATGACATGAAACTTCCAGTTCCAGAACCTGTTAAACCTCCTCCTCCTCCTGCTGCTGCTGCTGCTGCTGCTGCAGCACGGGTGAAATCCTCCGTCAAGGAAGAACCTAAACGAGAACAACCTGCTGCTGCGAATCAGCCACAGGTGAAGATCGTCGTCGTCGTCAAGGAAGAAGAAGCTAAACCACCGGTAGAACAACCCACAAAGAAAGAACCGGAGAAGATACCGGATGTGACTATTCCATTTCCTCCACAAGAAGTTAAGCCAGCTGAAAAACCCAAGCCCAGAAAGCCACATCACGTGAAGAGAATAGATTCTGCTGGCCTTCGTGCAGGTTCGGTTCTGAAAACTAAAACAGGACTTCTGAAAGATTTCTATAACCTTGGGGAAAAGCTGGGTAATGGTCAATTTGGCACAACCTTCCAATGTGAAGAGAAATCAACTGGGAAACAATATGCCTGCAAATCAATTGCTAAAAGGAAATTGCTGACAAGGGATGATGTGGACGATGTTAGAAGGGAAATTGAGATCATGCATCACTTATCTGGCCATCAAAATGTGATCTCAATAAAAGGGGCTTATGAAGACTCTATTGCAGTTCATGTCGTGATGGAGTTGTGTTCTGGGGGTGAGCTTTTCGATAGGATTGTCAAAAGGGGGCATTATTCCGAAAAAAAAGCATCCGAACTTTCTAGAACTATAGTTAGTGTGATAGAAGCTTGTCATTCTATGGGAGTCATGCATCGTGATCTCAAGCCCGAGAATTTCCTTTTTGTGGATGAAGGGGAAGACTCAGCTCTTAAGACCATAGACTTCGGATTGTCTATATTCTTCAAACCAGGTACTCTAATCTCTTCTCTATGAATTACTATCAATTCAAGATTGTCTGTCATATGGACGATACAAATGTGTTGAGGTTTTGTAGAAATAATTGCTACAATTAATAAAAAAAACTTTACAACTATTCATCTACAACTAACAAATTAATTGCAGCTAACAATGTAACTGCTTATATGTTAGAAGATATAACTACTAATCTTCTAGACTACATTCTATTTATTTATATTTTCTACAAAACTCACCTTTACTGACAAGATCATGCTGACATCGAAGCTTTGATTATTTATTTGTTTATATATTCTAAGTGTTTTAATTATTCTTCAAATTCAGGCCAAATATTTTCTGATGTGGTTGGGAGCCCATATTATGTTGCACCTGAAGTTTTACTTAAGCATTATGGTCCACAATCTGATGTATGGAGTGCTGGTGTGATCATCTACATTCTCTTATGTGGAGCACCTCCATTTTGGGGAGGTATGATTAATAAACTTTTTCATTATACCATATGAAAATTGTTTTTCAAATGTTTTTTTTGCTTTCATTTATATAGAGACTGAGGATGAAATATTTAAAGAGGTTTTGGATGGAGAACTTGACTTCACATCAGATCCATGGCCAAACATCTCTGAAAGTGCAAAAGATTTACTCAGAAGAATGCTTATTAGAGATCCCAGGAGGAGATTAACTGCTCATGAAGTATTATGTCAGTAATCATCTATCATATCTTGAATTTCTTAAATTTCATTTTTTTAAAGTTGTTTCAATTGCAGGCCATCCATGGGTGAGGGATGATGGTGCAGCACCGGACAAGCCTCTTGATTCGGCTGTCTTAAGTCGTTTGAAGCAGTTCTCTGCAATGAACCGATTTAAGAAAATGGCTCTACGAGTGAGTTTAGATTTGAACAACAAAACAAAAATTAGCACAAATTATCAAAACGGGTAATATTATAATCATTATGTGTTATGTGCAGGTTATTGCAGGTTGTCTTTCTGAAGAAGAGATAGCCGGTTTGAAAGAAATGTTCAAAGCACTTGACACAGATAATAGTGGTCAAATTACTTTCGAAGAACTCAAAACAGGACTTAAGAGACATGGTGCGAGTCTTAGTGAGCCCGAGATACGAGATCTAATGGAGGCTGTAAGTAACACAGAATTGAAGTTGTTTCTTATTCTATTAATTTATAAAAAATAAATTGAAAAAGAAAAAAAAATGCAGGCAGATATTGATAGAAGTGGTACTATTGATTATGGGGAGTTCATAGCTGCAATGTTACATCTAAATAAGATCGAGAGGGAAGATCATTTGTTTGCTGCTTTTTCGTATTTCGATAAAGATGGTAGTGGTTATATAACGGTGGATGAGCTTCAACAAGCTTGCAAGGAGTTTGGAATTGACGATACTCACTTGGAAGAAATTATACGAGAGATTGATCAAAACAACGTAAGTTTTTCAAAATAAATCAATTTGTGAAATATGTTTTTGTTATGGTTGTTTATGTTTCAATGTTGTTTTTGTTTGATTTTGTTGTTGTTTAGGATGGGAGAATAGATTATGATGAATTTGTGGCCATGATGCAGAAGGGAAATGCCCAAATAGGGAGGAAGCTTTTACAAAATAGTAATGGTTTAACCCCTGGATTTAGAGAAGCTTTACAAGTTTTCTAGCTTCAAGGTGAAAAATAAATAACTTTTACCCTTTTTATATGTTCTGTTTATTTTTAAAAAAAAATTGAAAGTTTCTTTACAATCTTAATTTCAACAATTTATACCTTAATCATTTCTCTTTAGACTTGCTTGATATGGGGTTATTTGAATTATCGGGTGATTAATTTTCAAATAACTCCATTTGTGTGTAGGTTATTGAGTAAACAAATATTAGGTGTTACATAATTTTAACAAAGATGTGCTGTGATTTTGTCAATTAAACTTTTGAAATTGGATGATTTTTATGGGAAGTAACAGACTTTCTCAATCTCTTACAATATTACCTTTTTAGTAGTTATCTTTTACAGATTTAAGAAATTGGGCAAATGGGTTACTCACTATGATCTTTCATCTATTTTCTTTTCTGCAGGTTAAATTTAAGTTAAGGGTGGTCAAATCATTCCTTATGCCATGGGTTCTACAACTTGATCATGTGATTTAGAGCAACCAACTATTAATGGCCCTACTTTTTAGATGAGATGGAAATTGATGATCAAGAGGTGGTGGTTGGTCCACATGATGATGGATTGATTGATCGCATTTTCTTTTTTACTTTTATTAACTTTTTTTTTACTCTTTTGGGTGTTGTATATGATCTCCACGGTGAACTTATTAAGAAATGTGTATTAATTCTTTACTTATAATAGTTACATTTATGTATTTTAATATATGTGAAGAGTTTATTACATGTTACTATATTTGAATTATGAGGTTTACAATGTCAAAGGAAAGATTGTGAGGATTTGATAGTTTTTTTTTGTTTGTTTTTTTAGGAAGGTACAATGTACAATTAATTAATTATTGAGGAAAATAAAGGACAAAAATGGAAAATATAATGTTCATTTTCTTTTAATGGAATTATACCAATTAAATTGCCACAAAATTGGAGACTCCAATATTAATGATGATATCATAAAAATAAATAAAATAATGTAAAAGGAATTTTTCTGAAAATTTTAATGTTTTGGGTTTAATTTCTATAAAGATTGTCTTAACTTAGAGTTAAGTATTCATTTTTTTTAATAAATAATAAAAAATCTAAAATAAAAAAAACTAAAAACACTGTTTATTTAAGATATGGTTTGAAATTTTAAAGGTAAATATTCATAACAATATCTTTAAAATTACTTTACATAAATACTAAAAATCTATCTTCATAATTTATAAATTTAAAATAATTATTTTAATTTATTTTTATATAAGTAAAATCAAAATAATTAACTTGAATATCAAAATCTAATTTAATTAAATTACTGTGATAATTAAAACCTAATTAACTAAAGATAATGGCCAAATAAAATAAATAAAATTATTTGAAATAAATGTTGTTAATTATCTCAAAATAATTTTTAAAAAAAAATCAAAGAATTAAAATAAATAATTTATGATGAAATGTGGTACGTATTTTATCCCCAAAAATTATTTATTTAACCCAAAATATATGTAAAAAAATTGGTAAAATATTTGTTATATTTATTTTACATATTGAGTGTATTTTAGAGATTTAAAATTAAAGCCAAAAGGTAAAAGAAAAATCAATTTCAAACAAACCTTAAGGTCTTAAATAAAAAAATAAATTTGCAATCAGGTGTTAGTCGAAATCCGAAATGATTACTACAGCCAAAACCACGACTTTTGGATAGATTCTGAATTTTCATCAAACGCACGTGAGCACGCTTTGTCGCCAGCCGTAATAAAAGGAGCGCACGCCCATGAAGTAGCGAATCAACTAATGCTCGTTAGCTAAAACATGACGGAATGGCCAAAATGCCACGGCACGTTGACGAAATGGCAATGGACCGCTTCGCGTCCGCCCTCTCGCCCAAAGTGAGTTTTAAAAAGTTAACAAATAGGTTTTTTTTCTTGGACTAATCTTCAAGAACAACAGCTTAAAAAGCTTCCAAACATGTTTCTAATGATGTTGTGCAACTATTTGGATCATGTTTTATCCATCCCGATCATTTCGATCAAAATTTAAATTTTCAAAATTGTTAGTGTATATAATATAATATATTATTATATTATATGCACTAACAAAAATAAATAAAAATTTTGAGTTCTTGAATTGGTGATCAAATGAATATCCAGTGTTCATGTTTTATTATCAATCAAGTATGTGAAGTAAGATATTGACAAAATTCTTATACTTCAAAACAATTTTAAAATCAAAATCCGATTTTTGGCCATAAATTGTTTTGAACAAATTGATCATCACCCAGGTCGAATGATACATTGGGGATGATGTTTTTAATGTTCATGGGAGCTTTGTGAAGCTACCCAGGCTCTTGGATCAAACGAACTTAAGACCTAGGACACCGGTCCTAAGGCCTTTTGTTCCTCTTATAAAATTCCAAAATTATTTTTGTGATTTTTGAACCCCAAACCATTTTCTAAAAATCTCAAAAAATTAGAAAATGATTTCAAAATATTTTTGGGGTATTTTCACAAAAAAATATTTTGACAAAGGCCTGTTTGAGATTTATTTTTAAACTATAATACATTTTAAACTCATGTGCTTCATGTATTTTCCTTCCTAGTCATCATCGGTAACATGTACCAACATTTAAATAATTGTTATTACATTATTTAAATACGCACAAACCTACGCATTTTTAGGACTAGAAAGAATATCGGTTAAAATAAAACGTTATATAACTGATTTTCAAAAACAAATTTATAAGTAGAGACCGTTTTATAAAGAATGAAACGCGGAAGTTCTTTTCCGAGTATCACCAAACTACGAATTTAAAGAAACTTTGGCTAAAATACATGTATGTCTTTTTATTGATTTTCAAAAATTAATTGACGACTGATTTATTTCAAATAAATATTTTTTTAATTAATTTTAAAAATGATAAAGAATAAATTAAAATCTTTTAAAATAATATTTTATTTTAAAAAGATTTTTAATACGGAAATTGAGGTTCAAATTCTCGATCCTCAAACTTTTCCAGAGACAATAATTTGGTAATTTGGTGGGATTACCAGAATTGTAATGTAAAAATATCAAGTATATAATTATTCAAATATATATATATATATTAAAAGTTTATAAATGGATTATTAAGATAATGCATGTTTATAATTTAAATAAAATAAATTATTTCATATGAAGGAAATGAAATTAACTAATGCATATATATTTTAAATAATAATAACTTTTATTTAATTTTTAAAATTTATCTTAATCTATTTTTCACACTAAAATTTACAATAATTAATACAATGTACATATCAAAAAATTTAAATTACGTAATATGAGTATTAATGAATTAAAATATACTATCTTATTTAAAAACATATTAATAACGTCCTATTTGAACTGATCCCCTCTTCTAGCTTAATTTGTTTGGTTGTAGCCATGCCAATGCACTTTTTATTTTTTTCACCATGATATCCTAGTACTTTTTATTTTTTGAGAACGCTGGGTTCCGCTACTCCTATGGAGTGCGACTAATCCCCGCGGGTTAAGCACATAGCCCGCAAACACACTTAACAATTTAACCAGACGCAGAACTTGTCGCCCGACAGGCTCGAACTCAAAACCTCATGGAGGCATGGGGGATATCCATCTCTTGTTGCCGCTAGGCTAGAAGAGGGAATCGATCCTAGTACTTTATTGGCTATACAAGATATTTTGTTTTTAAATAAGGCAGTAGATTTTATTGTTAAAAATACTTGTGAGGGAGAGATTTTATGTTTTTTGTTAAATATTTTTGAAGTTATTAGGTCAATATTTTTGTATAATGACCTGTAAGTTTTGTGTTTATTAATATAAATATATTCTTTTTAATCTAAAAATTAATAATAATAATAATAATAATAATTTAACAAGTTTATTTAAAAAATAACACCAACCCACCTACTAGCCCCTACTTTGCTCAATAATTTGTCCTTGTACAAATAAATTGAATTAAAATGGATTATGTTACAAAATAAAAAAATAAGTGATATATTTAATAATAAAAAATAAATAAACTTTAATAGTTATTTGAGAGGAGTTTTTAAAATTTTATTCAAAAAGATATGGTTAGATAAAAAAGTAAATTATTTGAATTTTTAATTAATTAAATTATTATAATATTTTATTTTATTTATAATTTAAATTTTATAAAAATAAAGTAAGAATATTTTAATTTTTAATTAATAATTTGATTGTTATAATGATATAAATGTGATATAGAGAAATTGTTTAAAAAATTAGATAAAATCTTTAAAAATTCATATCAAACAAACTTTAAGAACTGTTTGACATTGGACTTTCTTTATCAAAAACTCACTTTATTTCTTTAAAATAATTTAAATCCTAAATTTTTTAATAAAATATTTTTATTTATTTTTTTATAAAAATTAAAATTTAAATATAAAAACAATATAATAATTCAAAAAAAAAAATAAAAAACTCAAATAATTTATTTTTTATCATATAAATATTTTTGCAATAATACATCATCAAACAATATAAAGAGTAGTTAAAGAAAAACATGATGATAAAATCTTGTGAATATTGAGAGAGCCGAATGTCGAAACGGGACCCACTTTCACACGTTGTAGACAGGCTGGCAACTGCAGTGGTTGCTGGACAAAAGTAGGACCCACACCCTAATCTACAGAAACAAGCATACGACGTCGTATGCCCTCCTTGGACCTTTTGACAGGGTGGTAAGTGGGGCCCATCGACCCACGTTTTCCGGTCGTGCCACGTCGTCATATGAAGGATTCAAAAATTGTCCATTAGGTGGGTCCCCCACGTTCTCCAAATACAGTTTTTTTTATTACTAACGAATAACAGAGGAACTTTACAAGAAAAAAAAAAATTCAATCATTAGCCTGAGTTTATTTCTATTTGACCATTTTGCCCTTACCCGTTAACTTCTCTAGCGGGAATGTTCCAGTTACCGCGATTTGAGGGTTTGTTTGGATTAAGATTATTTATATAATTTATTGAAATTTTAAAATTTGAGTTATTTAAACAATAATATATGATAATATTTTGAAATAATTAATATTTTTTTAAACTTTGTATTTATTCATATTATTACTTTTGATTTTGTTTATTATACTAAATATGTCTAAAATATCAGTTATTAATTTTAAACTTAAATACAGTTAATTATATATATATTATTTTTTATATTTTATATTTATCATTATTTTATTTTTCAACTGTTAAATTTATAATTTTTTAATATTTAAAAAATAATATAATTGTTTTTAAAAAAATAATATTATAAATTAAAATAATAAATATATATCAATTATTTAAAAAATATAAAAAATAATTAATATATTTTTTTAGGAAAAAAAATATTTTATATTAAGTTTTTTCGAAAAAGGAATTTAACTACTTTTTTATTTAATTATTATTTTTATAAAATATTTTATGATAAAAAAAATTAACATGTATACTAATATTTTAAATTAATTATTCAATAAATATTTAAAATATTAATTTAATATGGATTTGTTTTTAAAAATATTAAAATAACAAACTAATATATTTGACACACTTTTTATTTTTTAATATTTTATAATTATTAATTATTCCTACATGTAACTAGATTCATAAAATATAATAAATACATAATAAATACATAATATATATATATATATATATATATAAACTAATTATTTATTAAATATTTAAAATATTAAAATAAAATTCTATATATTTAGCACAATATTTTTTTATATAAATATTTTAAATGATTAATTATTCATATAAATATATATAATATAAATTATTAAAATATAATACATAAGTACATTAAAATATAAAAAAAAATTAATCTATTTAGTACTATATTTAAAATAATTTATAAATATTTATTATTTTAATTTAAAATACTATTTTAGATGTATATTTTTTTTATATAAATTATTATATAAAAATAATATTTAATAATATTATTTTAAAAATAATAGTTATATTATTTAAAAAATATTATTAAATATGAAGGCAAAAAATAGAAAAAAAAGTTCAATAGTAATAAATTAAAAAACTCTAAAATAAAATATTAAAAAATATTTAAACTTAATAAAAATTAAAAGTATATTTAAATATTTAATTAATAGTGTTCACTTTGTAAATTTAATGAGATATATTTTCTTATTTGTTAATAGAAATAGCAAAATAAGATACTGTCTACTTTTAACTAGGTATGAGAATTGAGGGAAATTTAAACAGAAAAATATTAAATATCCCTCATTTTTATGGATAATTTAGTTAATATGATTTATAAAGTGATATTTGAGAAAGATGGTTATCTTTAAATAACTAAAATGTTTAAATAAGTATAGAAATAGAAAACAAAATAAAAATAAAATTATTAAGAAAATAAAAACAAAAGTCCTGAGTTCTCAACATCTCAATGAGACCTAGAATAGTATTAGATAAATAATAAAATAAAACACAATATCATAAGAACTAAACTAATTGTATTATCAAATTGCACATTCATACACATGCCTCATAAATAAAAATAAGTAATCCATTTTGTAACTCAAGAGTCCCCAAAGTATATTAACCATAATTAGGTAAGCAACATTAATGAATTTCATCTCCTTTTTAAAAAATATTTGAAATGAAATAGTTGAAATAAAGAAAATTATTTTAGAATTCCATAAATAGCAATATGTAATCCATTTTGTACCTTAAAAGTCTCCCAAAATATATTAACCATGCATAATTCAGCAAACAACAATGAATTTCATCTTCTTCTTTTTTTAAATATTTTAAATGAAACTGTTAAAATAGAGAGAATTATTTTGATAAAAGTTTAATATTTTAGAGTTTGAATAAAGATGCAAATAGACCGATGATTTAAGACACCTTGAAGGTTAATATTATATGTTTTGTTGAAGTGTGCAAATTGATCATTTTTTACCAATGTATCCAATTAATATTGAATATAAGTATAAATATTTCACATTGATAATAATAAGAATATAAATGAGACAATTATATGTATATAGAAGGGATGTCGCAATCTAAACTATCTATACAAATAAAATGATGAAAAGATGTAGACATGACATCATTGATAACATTGGATTATTGTGTTGAACTAGATGAGATACAATATAAATGAACTAATACTATAATGTTAATTCTCGATGTTTGAAGATTTACGCAAAAAGTGAGAGTTGCTCGAAATAGAGAAAGAAGTTATAGACAATTTTATTTGTACACTTCAATTTTTACTAAGTATTTGATGCTTATGGTTTGCAGATAAAAGTATGAGTTTTTCTCTTCATTTTATTATAGTTTAAAAGATGAAAATTAGTAGTATATTTAAAAGTTGTATCCATCTCAAGTATTTTATTCTTCTCATTTAAATACACACTTAAATATAAATTGTCATTTCAAATAACTAAGAAGATCTTATCGCACACGGATAATAATATATTGTTATAACGTACCGCGTTCATCAAATTGTGTTGAAATTAAAATATAATGTATTATTAGTCTAGTTGGTTAAAGAGTTGTACTTGTTTTATTAGGTTGTGAGTTCAAAACATACATATAACATTTTTATTTTATTTTTAACCGTTTTAAGTTTATGGGCGGGTCAACCCAGAATCCGACCCAAAATCCATTTATTCTCACATATATATTCAAATTAACCACAGCTCTCGATCCGGCAATCCGGACATTTTCAAAATTAAGCATCATATTATATATATATATATATATATATATATATATATATATATATATATATATATATATATATATATATATATATATATATATATATATATATATATATATATATATATATATATATATATATATATATATATATATATATATATAGATTAGTTAGTTAAAAATGTCTCGCGTTGATCAAATTTAGTGTTGAATTTAAAATATAAAGAATCATTAGCTTAGTTGGTTAAAGAGTTGTACTTGTTTTGTTAGGTTGTGAGTTCGAAATATACCTATAGTATTTTTAATTTTATTTTTAACCGTTTTAAGTTTATGGGCGGGTCAACCCAGAATCCGACCCAAATATTTATTTACTCACATACAATCCGAACACTTTCAAAATTAAGTATAATTACATATATATATATATATATATATATATATATATATATATATATATATATATATATATATATATATATATATATATATATATATATATATATATATATAATTATATATATATATATATATATATTTGTGTTTATATTCAATTTTGTAGAATTTTGTGGTGAGTTATTTTAATTTGTGTAATAGATAGGCACCAAATAATAAAATGAACTATTTATTTGAAACATTTCCATCTAATATTAATTATTCGGGTTATTTTTTTTCCAAACATTATTAAATTTTATAAAAAGCTAAATAGTTATTTCTAAGATTTTTATCAATTAATTGCCTTTCCAAATGTAAATTGAAGGATATATTACCTAAAAATACATAAAAAAAAAATTAATATTCATAGAGACGTTTTTACCTTAAGAACACATGGTATTTTTCATAAATATTAATATTGTTATAATTTTAAATCATTTATAATAAATAAGTTATAAGAACAATTATAGTTTGCAAAGAGCCAACTCATACACATTTATGGTTGTTTCCAAATCTAAATCATGGTGTGACAGCTCTACATTTCCCATTATTGCGATTCTAATTAATTAATTAATATTATGGCCTAGATTGATTCCCAAATGAAGGAGCCTTACAGCATTATAGATATTAGCATAGTATATACATTAACCAATAACAACTTTTAGCTGTAGTTTAAATATTAAGTGGTTATTTGATCTTTTTACAAGATTTAGGGGTAATATGATATTTAATATAACAGAAAATTAAATTTATATTTATATATTTTTTTATCACAATTACAATTACATTGGTGCTGGAATATCTTGTTGTCACAATGTTATTATTATAATGCTTTCTGAAATTCATTTTGAAAAATTGGTCAAATTGGTAGGAGAGTTTAATTATTATTTTTTTTTAAATTTACGCAATAACTCGCTGAATAACGTGTTTTTTTAATTATTTTATTATTTTAATATTTATAATTTTTTATATTTTATTTTCTCATTTTGTTGTTAGGTTTAAACGATTCTTGTAAAATTTAATATATATATAGACTATTTACGATTTTTTTTATTTATAATTCTATTTAAAAAAAATTATCACTATTAAAATAATAATATTTGTTTTTTCATTTAATGTAAGATTTTATTTATTTTTGGATAATTATTGATTATAATATGATTACCTGATTTTTTACTTTATTTGGTATAAAATTACTATTTAAACCATAATCTTTTATTTTTATTTTTTAAACATATGTAAATTGAATATAAAATAAATTTATTATAAAATTTGTTTTGTATATTTAACATAGGTAGCCAAACAAACAAGACATTACAAGTAGGCAGTGATAGAATGAGCGGTTAACACAGAGGGGTAATATGGACATTTGTATCATCAGTACACCATCATTGTTGATCCTTCTATTGAATACACTTCATTGATAGTTGATACCCTCTCTCTCTCTTACTCTCTTACCCTCTCTCTCTCTCTCTCTCTCTCTCTCTCTCTCTCTCTGCAATTTCTGGAGTTGGGTAATTGTTTGAATTCTGATCGAAGGTTGAAGAAGAAGAAGAAGAAGATAGCAGTTGCTGTGTTTGTTTTGATCCGATTTGATTAAGGTTCTTCTTTTCTACTTTGTTTTATTTCAGTAACCTATAACAGTTTAAACTCTTCGCATCGATTAATCTGATAATCATTTCTCGCTTCATTTCCTCTGCAACATATATTGCTTGATCCTTTCTTTCTGGTCATGTTTTCGACTTTTTACTGGGTTTTAGTGAAGAATTCTGGTTTATGTAGTTACCTGGATTGTTTTTCAAAATTCAAAGACCAATACTGATGTGGGTTTTGAAATCTGATGTTTTCCTGAACTCGATTTTGCGGATTTGTTTAGATTATGAATCTATGATGTGAGAATGTGAGAAAATGACAGTTTTTTGATATTAAGATTTTTTTAACTGTTCTCAATTTGATAACCGATCAAATCTCTATGGTTTTATCTTCTATTATAATGTTTATTTATTTTCAGTTGAATATAGGGTTTGTGTCTTTTCTTCATCAAATGATGATATTTCTGACTTTTTTTTATTTCAATTTCCTGGATTTTTTAGCAAATGGATCCTGCAGATGGGATTTCAATCGAAGATGAGAAAGGTGTTATATCTGAAACTGTGGAAGAAGGATTAGTTGTTACGGATTCAAAGCAGGAAGATCATCATATTGACAATGCTGAGAATGTTCCATTTCTTAATGGAACCGTTGAAAACTTAGCGAAGCCTGATGAATGCATTAGTCCAACCATTGGTGTTAACCATTCATCGGCTGATACTGTTGAGACTAAAACCTCGAATCAGTCTAAAGTTTTAAAAGGAGGCAGTCAAAAAGATGTTAATAAAACTGCCAAAGCTAAGCCAACCGCAAAAGGAGGGTCTGCTTCTCTTGCTCCTTCTGCTAAGTCAAGTTTGAGTCAAAGTTTATCTTTTCCAGCAAAGAAGATTGGTGTTGATGTTTCGAAAAAGAGTGTTGATGGACACCCACTTAAAAATGATCATTCGAAAACTCCTAAAGCTGTTTCTGATAAAGCCAAGGCTGGTTGGTCTCAAACTAAGTCAGTTAGTTCTTTGTCCACATCGAGTACAAGTAATAAGCGATTTCCTGCTGGAAAAAATGCTGAAGCAGGGAATTCGAGTGCTAGTCGTCGTAATACTATAGCAACTATACCAAGCACGAAAAAGTCTTTGGTATTCTTTCTTTTCTTTTGCTAATCCTTAGTTATTTAAAATTCAATGTTCGTTTTATGATTATTATCCTTGATTATGTTACTGTTTTTGATTTTACAGTCTGTGAAACCGGGGCCAATTAATAAAACTGTGAAGGCTGGTCCATCTGGACAAACATCAATGTGAGTCAAATATTAGACATGCTGTTTCTAGTTCTTGAATGGGACTTTTACAAAAGTTCATATGGAATTTTACAGAAACTCTGATAAAGATGTAAAACCAATCACGGTAGAGGATGAGGATGCCCGCTCCACTACTTCATCGTATGATTTCGTAAAGAAAAGGAAGCTTATATTAGATTTTAGATAGGAACTGTTGCTGGTGGTTTTATTATTGATTCATATTGTTTTCAGAACCACTACTCATGGGAACAGAAGGAACAGCACCTCTGGATTTTCCTCTAGATTAGAAGAACGTGCTGAGAAGAGAAAGGAGGTTTGCTAGTGAATATTTTAAATTTATTTACAATGATTAGTTTTTGAGATCTGTATGTAACTTCTAAAGATACAAAAAAATGATTCAAAATACCGCTTCTTCTCTATTTTGTTGATTTTTTATTATTATATATTTCTTTGCAGTTCTTCACAAAGCTAGAGGAGAAAATACAAGCAAAAGAAGTGGAAAAGAGTGATATGCAAGCAAAATCAAAGGTATATATGAACTTTCTACAGATTGGTTCATGTTCTTCATCTGTATGATGAGCCCCACTTATTGTTTATGGATCCATTTCCGAAGACATAAAACAATGGCTCGGACTAAATTTAGTTCCAAACGTTTCTGTTCTTGGAATCGAATCGAAAGCCAGAACTTTCTAAAATTTGAGTTGAGTTGAGTCAGTGTCTAAATTTAGGCCAGGGAGGGTATATAAACTTTATATATGTTGGTTTTTGATTTCTTGTTCTTTATCTGTTTGGGTATTCCATTTTAATGTCTATTTGGACTGGATTGGTGTACATGCAGGAAACCCAGGAAGAAGAGATAAAGCTGTTGAGGAAAAGTTTGACTTTCAAAGCTGCACCAATGCCAAGCTTCTACAAAGAGCCCCCTCAAAAAGTTGAACTGAAGAAGGTATAATAGCTTGTTTATTGTTTTTCAAATGGGGTTATGAAGATTTATTAAAATGTTCAAATTGAAAACAAGATGCTTAGTTTAGTCCAAATAAAGGCAGAACTTTCTAAAAAGTTTAAATTGAGTCACTGTCTATGGTATATGTTCTTAGTTTTATATTCAAATGATAACATACTTTGTTTACTATTCTTCATTTGAAGATGGCTCATATCTTTAGGGCTTGTTTGATATGGGTTATATGAAACAATTTTCAAATAACCCACTATCCAATCTACAATCAATCATTCAAATCATGAACCAAATAACAAATCTTACACCAAACCTCCCGATAGCCTCAATTTTGAAAATTAAATGTTCGTTAATTCTTAATGATGCAGATACCAATCACGCGTCCCATTTCACCAAAGTTGGGGCGAAACAAAAACCCTGCTAACAACAATGGTGCAATAATCGAAGAAGAGCAAGAAGGAAAGGAGGAAAACAACAATAGTAGTAATAATAAGCTGACTTCTGGGATTAAGAAACTACTTGTGAAAGCACAGTCCAAACTTACTAGGCCAAACAAAACTGGTTCTTCTTCATCTTCTTCTGCAACTCCTAAAATGGGAAAGAAGAAATCAATAGGAAAACCGACAGAAGAGAAAGCAAAAGCCGAACCAGCAATCATTGGAGGAGGAGGAGAAGAAATGAAAGAAACTGATCAAAACCATACTGCAGTTGGTGCTGATGATGATAGCCCGAATGTGACATTGGCTGATTCTCATGATCTTGTTCAAGTTGCGGTTGAAGGGTAATATAATAAACATAGAATGCTTCATCTACTATGTTTATGCATATATAGATCTTTTAGAACTTCTTTTTTTGTTTTGTTTTTTTGGGATTCAATAGAAAAGGAAAAAATTACTTTTGAAAACTCCACTATTTGTTTGAATAGTGTGGTGTCAGTAAATTTGAATATGACTATGATTTGTGAAAAAAAATATATGCATGCAATATATTGGCACCAACTTTTAAGGTTTTTTTTTTTTTTTTTTTCAGTTTAAATGAATTGTAAGTATTAGTAGTACTCTTTCAAAATATTGTTTGCCCAATCAATACCAGATAATTTGTTTTGTTTTTTTTTTAACTTTGATTAGTCTTTCTCATCAAATTTACCATTGTAGAAAAATGGACTAGTTAAATACAAATAATTGAAAATAAAATAAAATGTATTGATGGTTGTTGGAAGATTATTTTCTTGTGTTTATTCTTTAAAGAAACCTAATACACGATCTAATTGTTTGTAATCGCTCATTTTATTTCATAACACGCAATTGAGAATCGACCTGAACAAATATCAATAAATTGAACATAAGATTATATGTCACTAATTCATTGTTACCATTAACACAATATGCTTAATCATCCTTTTAAAACTTGTTACGATTGTACATATTCATGATTTTTGACCCTTTAATGACATTAATGAACTTATTTGGAAATGATGGAATCATTTTTATTTCTTATATAGATAAGATCCAGACTAACTTTTCAATTTGATAATTACTGATATTTAAATCAACAAGATCCAACCAAAGCTCCATTTATTTTTCCTCCCAATTGAACACAAGATGAATGAAATTAGGTCAACTCTAAGTGTCATGTGAGGCACTGCAAGCAACACCTTTACCTCATCTTCAAAATTAAAATTTTAGAATATAATATATACTAATGATAAAATCACTAATAAATCTATGCCAAACAAGTTGAAGGATTTGACAAAATAGTTGTATCTCGATATCACGAAAACTCGTAAACTAAATATTTTGATTTGATGATCAACATGCCATTTCAAAAACTTTGTTCTTTATTTTCTTTGTTTTGTTTTATAATCAATGTTTCTCGGGAGGGAGGGAGGGAGGGAGGGAGGATTTAGAATTTGAAGGTTAATTATATGAGATGGAATGAGAATGATGAGTGAATTATTGAATTGATGAGTGTTTTATCTTAACTAGATCATTCAATTCTTTTAAGGGATCTGATGATTTTTGTCACTAATAAATAGTTTCGGATTATATTAATGTTTGTTATCTTGAGGGATTTTTTATGAATAAAAGCTCTATTGGATCATCCAATGCGCCCATGATCTATATATATATATATTCATGCAGGATAGTATATGAATTATATATTGATAAAAGTCATCACAAATCTGGGATTGATATCTTTAGATAAATTTAACTTTAGTCCTGCAATATTTGTTATATTATAAGATTTTACATTTGATTATGTATGTGGTTAATGATATATTAAATAAACATAACAATTCTTTAAATATTTGATCTTATATTTGATCAAATAATTCATATTTTGTACAATTTGTTATCTAAATTAAAATTAATTAATCAAATAAAATCAGTGCTATGATAATAATTCTAAACAAATTCCTTATTAAAGAAAGACATAAAAAATATATAATAATAATAATAAAAATATTTAAAATAAAAATTTATATAAGAATAGATAAACAATAAGTAAAAAGATGAAAGCTTCTGATATAATTAAATAAAAAATAATTAAATTACTTTACAAATAATAAAAAAATTCCTTAATTTTTTTTATATATATACACACACTCCTTCTCATATTTAAAATAAAAATATAATAATAAGTTAAAATTCAATCATTTAAATGTAATGAATATTAATTAATTACAAATAAAATTTACATAATTTATTAGTATATCATAACATAATTTATATTAGAATATTTACTCATATATTCTCACTGCATATAGTAACTATCAATTATTACCATTAACACTTATATTAATAAAAGAGATTGATTAGAATATTTGGATAATCTGAATTTATAAGAAAATTATTGATTAGTAATAATTTTGACTAACTTTAGTTGACAATGATTGATCATCCTTTACATTTTTATTAGATTATATATTTGCACTAATCACTCACTTTCACTGTCTCTTTATTTTATTATTAGTCTCTTATATTTTTTTTACCTCCAGAAGTTGCCCATTAGAACACCAACCATTAGTCATGACCTCACAAACTTTAATACACATACCTTAAATAAATTACTTTAAGTAATTGTAAATGTTGGGTTTTTCTTAACCAATATTAATATAATGTATATGCAGGACACCCACTAATATTCATGTTTATCGTGCCGCATTTTATTGCAAAAAAAATTGATTTTTTAGTTTCTTGGATTTTTTTTATTTGTTTTCTTTTTATTCCTTTAATATCTAAGTATTAAGAAGTTTAATACATTTTAAATTAAACTTTCTTATTTAAAAAAATATATATACTTTTTACCATAAACATTGTGCTACAGTTTCATAATCTTGAGAGTTGAGACTATTTGGGCCTATCAAAACCTAAAAGATAAAAATTAATAAAAGATTAATTCATTTAGTACATTTACAACAAAAATTAATTTATTTAGTACATTTAAAAAAAAAACATAAAAAATATGTCAATCACTCCACTGATCTATGGGATCAAATGCAATAATAGGAATAGTAATCTTAACTAGCATTTATCTCGTGCATTTACACAAATAATAATATAAAAAACCGTGAAAAAAATATTACGGTAAAAATATGATAGCATTTTAAATTTTATTTTTAACCGTTTTAAGTTTATGGGCGGGTCAACCAATAATCCGACTCAAGTATTTCCATTTACTCTCACATTGCAGAACGATCTCTAAAACAATTGATACAGTTTGATTTCTCAACTCAAATAGTTTGACTTTTAGAGTCCACTTCTTCCCCATATTACGAATAAAAAGAAAAATGTAAATACTACCATTAAAGTAGCCCAGGCGAGACTTACTATATCCATATGAATTATGTTCCCTATCTCTATACATATGACATAAATCATCTATTATTGATCACTAATGATAGTGAAATCTATAGCGCAGAGTCAAAAGAGAATTATGACTAGTTAAAACCTACTGATGAACCACCGCGTTCATCAAATTTGGTGTTGAATTTAAAATATAAAGTGATATTAGCTTAGTTGGTTAAAAGGCTTGTACACATTTTGTTAGGTTGCAAGTTCGAACCATACCTATAGCATTTTTAATTTTATTTTTAACTGTTTTAAGTTTATGGGCGGATCAACCCACAATCCGATCCAAGTATCTATTTACTCTCACATATATATATTCAAATTAACCACAGTTCTCGACCCGACAATTCGGACACTTTAAAAATTAAGCATCATTATATATATATATGTAGATTAGTTAGTTAAAAAGTTAAATTTATATTGTTAAAATGTTCCGCGTTTATCAAATTTGGTGTTGAATTTAAAATATAAAGTGTTATTAGTCTAGTTGGTTAAAGAGTTGTACTTGTTTTGTTAGGTTACTTCGAACCATACCTATAACATTTTTATTTTTAACCGTTTTAATTTATGGGCGGGTCAACCCACAATCCGACCCAAGTATCCATTTATTCTCACATATATATCCAAATTAACCACAGTTCTCGACCCGATAATCCAAACACTTTAAAAATTAAGCATCGTTATATATATATATATTAGTTAGTTAAAAAGTTAAACTTATATTATTAAAATGTCCTGCATTCATTAAATTTGGTATTGAATTTAAAATATTAAGTGTTATTAGCTTAGTTGGTTAAAATATTGTACTTGTTTTGTTAGGTTGCAAGTTTGAACTATACATATAGCATTTTTAATTTTATTTTTAACCATTTTAAGTTTATGAGCGGGTCAACCCACAATCCGACCCAAGTATCTATTTACTCTCACACAATCCGACCCAAGTATCTATTTACTTTCACACAATCCGACCCAAGTATCTATTTACTCTAACATATATATCTAAATTAACCACAGCTTTCGACCCGGCAATCCGAACATTTTAAAAATTAAGCATAATTATATATATATATATATATATATATATATAGATTAGTTAGTTAAAAAATTGAATTTATATTGTTAAAATATCTCGCGTTCATCAAATTTGATGTTGAATTTAAAATATAAAGTGTTATTAGCTTAGTTGGTTAAGGTTGTATTTGTTTTGTTAAGTTGCAAGTTCGAAACATACTTAGAGAATTTTTTATTTTATTTTTAACTATTTTAAGTTAATAGGCGGGTCAACCTACAATCCGACCCAAGTATCCATTTATTCTCACATATATATATCCAAATTAATCACAGTTATCGACCCGACAATCTAGACACTTTAAAAATTAAGCATCATTATATATATTAGAGTTATTTCCCTGTTTTATAGGGACACATGATTAATAACATTTTAAAGAGTAATATATATTGGTTACCTTCTAAATTAAGATAAGTGTAAATTAATATACAAGTTAAAATGATAATATTGTATAAATTGGTACATCATTCATAAAGTTGAATGTGTGTACACACATATTAATAAAATCACAATTAAGAGTTTGAAAGAAAAAAAATATATTCTCGTACCAATAGATAACCCAAATATCAAATTTAAAAGAATATAAAAGGTAAATGAATTTTATATAAAATAGAAATAAAATTTAAAACTTTTAATAAAAGACTTGTATAATACATTAAGAAATAGTGTATATTATTAGTATACAATAACAAATAAAATAATGTTCAACAAAAAGTTAAGCTAAAAGTAATCGTTAATAAGTAATAAATAAAATATAAATCAATTTTCTCATAAATAAAATAAACAAATAACAATAAAGTTAATAAAGAATTATGAGATAATAAGATCAATTTTAGATAAAACAAACTTTATTCATTAACGTAAAAGATATTATAATTTGACTTATTTATATTAAAAATAAATAAGTGCATTTGTCAAACAAATTTTAAAACTAATTACAAAAAAAAAATTAATATACAAATTAAATTATATCATTATATTAGATTACCCAACTTCTTCTTTACAATTACCTAAACCTTCTTAGAATAATTCGTCTTTAAAGTGTAAATATTTGAATGGTTCTTCGGTTCTATTACGAAGATTTAACTTGTGTGCATAAATTATAAAAAAAATTAATATAAGAAAAGTGTATTTTAACCGATTTCGATTTTCGAAAGTATCAACATCAACATGAAAGTAGTGTTAGACTTGTATGTTAACTATTGTGATAATAATAATAAACTTTGATTTTTTTTATGATATATATATATATATATATATATATATATATATATATTTTATATACATACGATTATAATAGTCACCACATTTGTAAATATTTGTCTGATATTGACTATATTGTCTTCACAAAAATTGTCATTTAGGAGAGGGGAATAATCGATGAATCACGTGATAAATCATAAATAAACATAAAAAAAATTATAATTATATTAATAATTCACTTTAAAAATTTTCAAATTATTTAATATATTTGCTCCAAATTACCGAACTTACATTATAATATGTTTCTTATACATTTATATCTCAAAAAAGTTATAATTAAGAAAATAATTACATTAAAAGTTTTACCATTTAATCTGTAAAATATCATCCATAAAACATACTTATCTCATATTTCCCTTTTAAACGGTATCTTAGATAAATTAAACGATAAAAACTCAATATGTATAATATAATATATACTAAGCGGAAAAACAAAACAAATAAATGAGTTTATATATGTCCATAAAAATTAAAAACAAAGAAACTTTATAGATTTGAGCCATTTTAACTATGGTACGTCTATATATGTCTATATATATGTAGTTAATAAATGGGTTGGTTTAGCATTTCAGTCTCACATCACATGTTTTGTATAGTGGCACCACAAATTTCTTGGGTAGGATCACTCATTTCCTAAACCAACCATAGGATTGTATAAGTTAGTTAAACATAACAGTCTCACATCACATTTTTGTATAATGGCGCCACAAATTTATTTGGGTAAGATAACTCATTTCTTAAACCAACCAACCATACAACTAGTTAGGAATGATGTGACAAAGCTGCTTCTGGAAAAACATCAAGAACAACTCTCACAACTCGGCATCGGTCTGTGGGAAGAAGCGGGTGAGCGCGAAAAATGTGTTCAGCGAACCGCAACTCTGGAGGATGTGACCTCCGACTTAAAGAAGGATTTCGAACGGGTCGACACGACAATTAACCGGGTCTCAGAACTCGAAAAGACAAACGAGAGTCTCGTGGCCGAAGTAAAGGCACTTACAGAACAGATGGCCGAAATTCTAAAGGCTAAGGAGAACGCGGACGCCGCGGCTATAGAGGCTGATGCTCAAGTGGCTAAAAGGGTCCAGGATGCGCTGGATGCCGAAGTTAGCAAAGATAAAGAGGCGCCGCGATCGTCTCAACTAACCAAAGCGGAAGTGGAAGCCGCACGAATTAAAAAGGCTGGGGCCATATTCCCAGGGTTTGCTGAGAAAGTAGCCTCTCAAGCTGCGAAGGATGCCGCACGGTTGGAAAGGGAAACACGGAGGCTGGAAGGCTATGCGAAGGAAAACGAGAAGAAGAAGGCGGCCGCCTCCGCTTCAGCACCGAAAAAGAGAAAGAGGGAGGCCCCTAAGAAAGTTCGGATAGCCGAGATGCTCCAAAAGGTCTCTGAACCGGTCATTACGGGTACATCGCAGCAGGCCGACCAAGTCGAGGATGAAGTCGAAGAACAACTGCGGTCCCGATCTAACAGGCGACGATCTTCCGAACAGACCGGGCAACAGCAACCGAAGAAAAAGAAGAGCGCCTATGACTTCACGGACTCTGAATAGGGACTATCCTTCTTTTTCTTATTGGCCTTAGTATTTCTATATGTTTTGTCTTTTCCGGTCATCTATATATAAATATATAAAGTTATTTTTGAATCCGGCCTTATTTTGCATTTCTACTTAGTTTTGATAATTTTAAATAAAATAATCAAAAAGGGAGAAATTGTTAGATAAAAGATAAAGACTCTTCCAAAACTTTTCTCTCAAAATTTTTCGAAAAATTCTCTAAGTCTTTTTCAAAAAAAAAAAAAAAAAAAAAACCGGCCAAACAAAACAACCGGCCTACGGTTGCAAACTTACATGATTTTGATAATTTTAAATAAAATAATCAAAAAGGGAGAAATTGTTAGATAAACTCAGACCGGTTCAAATAAACCTAACTTAAATAAACTTTCCATGCAGGAACAAGGAACCGGACCGGATGAACAAGAGAACCGACTGAAGAAACCTAACCGGTCAAGCTACCAAACCGATAAAGAGTATTCGGAACGTGACCGCACAAAGAAAGGATCGGCCAAAAGCTCAAAACCGGAATCATCAAACAGCCGATCATCCACAAGACAAGAATAACCGGAAGAAGTCCGGTTACATCACTACCAAAAGACATTCGGCCAAGTCAAATGACCGACCAGTACAAGAAGACAATTTGGGTATCTGTTGAGAATGATACCAAAGGAACAGACTGAATACTTCCATATCCATGCAAGTCTGAGGAAAGACTGTAGGCTGCAGAAAACAGTACTACCGGATCCTTCTACTTCGGGATAAGCCAGAAAGGAAATCTTCAAAGTACAGACAACTGTCCAAACAGACAGTGCTTACATCAAGAAAAAGACAAACCCGACAGGTTTGTCTTACACACCGGAAGAACAGACCGCCAGGTCTGAGACAAAGCACCAGGTCTGAGGTTGACCGTCAGGTCTGAGGAAACGACCGCAGGTCTGAACCTCTGAAACACTGAATCACTGCACTTCTGATCAGCCAATCAGATTCAAGGCAGTGAAATATGACCGTTGGCATATTTCACCTATAAAAGGAGGCAGTTGCAGAAGAGTAAATGTGGGACAACAAGAGACAAAAGCGAGACATTAAGAGACAACTGTGATATTGAGAGCATTTACTACAAGTGATAAAGTGTGCTAGAAAGCCTAAGTGTTGAAAGTTAAAGTGTGTTTTACAATTTCGGTGTAAATTGTAAGAGTGTTATCGAGCAGGAAATAAGTCTCGATCGGCTTGTACTTGTATTCCTTAGTGAATATCCTTCTCGCGGTTTCGAGAGGAAGGGGTGGCGTAGGAGTTTTATCTCCGAACATCCATAAAATCTGTTGTGTTATTTACTTTCTGCCGGCTTCATTATATAACCGACTAACTTAATCATACCGCTCCAAACCGACTTTATACTAACCGTACCGAATATCCAGATTACCGAAACCGACCCACCATCTCCAAATCTTCATCATCCGAAACCGACCGTGCCTATCATACAAGCGTGCCGCTTCAACCTGAAAGCAAACCTCTTCCGCGCTTGAACCTAGTTCAAGGGTTTGTGACAGGTTGTGTAGTATTGAAACCCCGGTGTTAATCTCTAACCGGATTAACCACCACCCTACGAGTGAGAACCGCTAACCGGTCCAACCCCCGGTCCATCAGCGGCGACCTAGATCCTAACATTGGCGACCGGAACTTGCTGCTCTCAACTCCTCTGGATCCAACAGCAGCTGAAGGACTTCGGTATCATAGCCGAAGAGTCCCCGATCTTCTGTGACAACACGAGTGCCATAGCGATCACCTACAATCCGGTTCTCCACTCCAGAACCAAGCACATCGACATAAGGCATCACTTCATTCGGGAGCATGTCACGCTGAAGCATATCCGGCTGGAATACGTACCGACCGATCAACAAGTAGCCGATATCTTCACAAAGCCGCTACAGGAAGCTAAGTTTTCTCAATTCAGGCTCACTCTCGGCTTAACCGACATTAGCCAAATCCTTCCAAAGGATGCTTAAAGGGAAACCGGTTCGGACAGACAAAACTGGTAATTCTTCCTAAACTGTTGAACTTCGAATCTTCAGGGTGTTTGTGGAAGAACCGCCCAGTCTATCAGATAGAGTAAACCGACCGGCTACGTGGTGCATGCACCAAATAACCGCATCGGGATGAACAACTGATACCTGACCGGTTTGGAAGCAGGTCATTCTAGATTATTTGAATTTCACACAGATGTGGAATAACTATCAATGCTTGTAGATATCTGTTCTGAAACATTGCCCTTTCAAAGTAATAAGGTCGCGCCTAAAAAGATGTGAAGATCTTTTGATATCTTTCACAGTCCAGGCCTATGACCGACACCTAGACTGCAAACATGCCTATTTTATGCAATATCTTTTATCCTGCAGTTAATAGACATCATCCCATTTAATGCCTGGACAATAGGATAACCCCTAAACTAGTATTTAAGTGAAGCAAAAGTTCACCACAACACTCACAAGTCACAAGAACATCCTCTCACTAAGGCACAAAATGTCTCAGTTTCCCAACATCCTTCAGGTTGATTTTCAATCCTGTTCTTCCACAAACCAGTATGAAATATACAAGATGATAAAATCTTTGGAGGAAACCGGCCTCCAAAGTTTCCTATGTGACAAGCACTCCATTTATCCGGACTCCGTTCTGGAGTTCTTCCACAATGCAAGAGTGTTTCGGGGCACCCCCCACTTTGATACCCACATCCAATCCAAGGTGGGAGGCATTGTCTTCGATTTCACTGAACGGGACTTTGCAAGGTGTAATAGCCTGCCAAGGCACGGGATCACAGATCTGGACATCCCTGGGGATGTAAAAGCCGAAGTCTGCATCGCTCTCTCTCGGTCTAACGACCCGGTTGAGGACCATGGAGCAAAATCATGTCTGAGAGCTGAATATCAGCTTCTCAACGATGTGATCGGCAAGAGCATTTTTGGTAGGGACGTCACAAACACCTACAGTGTCTCGAACTTCAACATGATGGCGGCCATAATCACCGGCACACCGGTAAATTGGTCTAGGGTGCTCTTCGACACCCTTATCTAGATGATCGGCATCCGATCAGTTGGTTTCATTCCTCAAATAAGCAGCCTCTTTGTGGAGCTTGGAGTACCAACCTGTCCCGGCGAAGGTTTAAACCAAGCTCAGGTGCTCACCAAAGAAGTAACCGACCCATTTTATAGGCGGTTCGAGAGGGCCTGGAGGAGAAGAAACCGCAACGGTGATGTCAACCCCTTTGCACCCTAAGTCACTCCTTCCTGCACCCGGTCGTTTTGCTTCATGCACCGGGTGTATTCTTGTCCAACTCAAGTTTGATCATATCGGCTTCATCCATGTCTCTTTCGGCTTTATTTGTGTCTTTCTTGATTTCATGTTTTCTTCATCGTTCCTGTACGCCATTTTCGGCATTGTCTCTACCATTTTCGGTTTCTATCTAATTACTATCGGTTATGTGTTGAGTGCATTTACTGAGATAATCCCAATTAATGAGACAACCCCCAACCACCCGCACATTTAATTTCCAACTAATCTGGTTACTTCCCAACTAACACTTACCTCGAGCCTTGCAATCTGCCACTTCCCCATGCGCTTTGAAAAGGTAAAGATTCTTTTCCTTAATAAAACAAAACTGACCATCAATGCTTAGATTTTCCCTCCAAAACCGATCCTATATAAGGAGCCATCCTCTCCTCATTTTATCACATCCGAAAGTACAAAAATCATTTTTCTTCTTCTTGAATCCCGTTTCTCTCTCTCTATACCGAAACCATGCCGAGCAGAACTCTGGGAAACTTTCTATGCATCGATTTCGAATCTTGCACGGACATAAAGGATTGCACCACTAAGCAGAAATTCATGTATGACTCCCTTGCTGAAACCGGTCTTCAACCGTTCCTTGAAGAGGCCGGTCCCATTCTTATAGATGATGTCAAGGCCTTCTTTCGAAGCGCCTGCATCAGGGAGAAGTACATCGTCTCTACTATCAGAGACCACACGTTCTGGATCGACGAGGTTGAATTTGCCTCACTATTCGGTCTACCCACTGAAGGTTTCTCTGACTTTCCGACTATTCAGGACCGTGCGGGATCTGAAACCGCACAATACCTGTCGGCCACCCCCTCTCCGGTGGAACACTTTGGGCCAAAAACCCAACATGATAGTCACGGTCAGCTACTGCTCGAAATCGTGACCCGATCAATTCTGTGTCAATCACCTAATCAACGGTATTCCAAGAATACCTACAACATCATGACCAACATTCTCTGCAAATCGGCCATCAACTGGTCATCGGTCATATGGGAAAACTTAAAGAATATGGTGCTGACCAAGAAAGGTCTCGGGTATGCACCGCATATCAGCAAGCTGATTCTTGGGTACCGACCAGAGTTCGGACCGGGCACACCAGCTTCCTCTTCAAACATCCTCAACAGTGATTCGGCAAGAGAACGACTCTGGAGAATGTCTTTTGAATAGACTTTACACCGTTTCTGTATGCCTATCTCTATACCGAATTTTATAATCGGTTTTCTTTATCTGCTATTTCTTGAATTCCATTATCATTTCAGTTTAAATGACCGTGTCTTCTTAATTCTTTGAACATTTAACTAAGTAACCGGTTCACATCTTCAACCTATAACCGCGTTCTTATCCGGTCTTATGAAATCTGATTAAAACTGTTAACACTCTGATCAATCTTTCGGCTTCAAAGAATAGAATGCGTCATCCATGACATAAGCAAAGGATTTTGGAGGGAAATCTCCAGCCCAAAATTGCCGCCCCCCCCGTTTTTGCTTTACCGCCCATAGTTTGGCACCTTTTTCATTTTGGAGGGAAAATTCCCGCCCATTAATGATGGGACGGTTGGGCTTCCAAACCGCGTCTATAAAAGGGACCTTCGGTCATTTTCTTTCATTCTCACGCGAATTCACTTTCTCTTTCTAAGCTTTCTAAACTCTTTGAAGCGGTTTTCTCTCATTCTCAAATTCTATAACATGGGGCGTGATTCGGCATTGTTCAGACTCTACTCTCAGGTGGATTTCGAGGAAATCCGGCTGAATGGTACGACCGAGGCGAAAGCAGTTATTGACCGGCTGATTAAAACCGGTCTGGGATATTTCCTAGGCGGTCCTCACGTCATTTATAAAGATGCGGTCGAAGAATTCTTCAACACCGCAACCATCGCCTACGACAAGATCATCGCGACGGTTTGCGGTTCCCAAATCGAGATCACCGAAGCATTGGTGGCCGAGAGCTTGCATCTCCCAACAACCGGCCAGGATGCAACGGCAGAAATAGAACAGGACACCTTTGAGGCGGCTTGCCACATTTTATCGGCAACCACTGAGCCGATCACAACATCCGGGAGTAAACAAATGCTGAGGCCGGAGTATATCCCGGTATGTGACATCTTTGCTAGGGCAATTCAGGCGAGGGGAGGAAACTTCAGCAACCTTACCAAAGACAAAATCAAGATGTTGATCGGTCTGATGGAAGGTAAAGAGGTCAACTGGGCAAGATCGGTGTTCAGCAACCTCATGGATATGGTGAAACCGGACTCCACCCGGTCGTGGGGATACGCCGTGCCCCTCGGTAAGATCTTCCTCCACTTAAATCTCAACATCGGTCCCGGCGTCGCTGTCGCAAAACGATGCCTCATTAGATCGAGGCAATTCCTTAAAAGAACGCAGCCGGCTTCCAGTTCCACAGGTGGCCGAAAGAAGAAAGCCGCAAAGAAAGATGCTCCGGCCAAAGCAAAGACCGGAGGAAGAGGCAAAGAAAAGATAACATTCTTAGAGCCACCGCAACAGACTGAAGAAGAGGAGTGGGCCTCTGCGGAAACCGACACGGAGAGGACCGATGATAGAACGGTCAATGACGACGATCATTCGGCTCGGAGTCCAAACGATGCCGAACCAAACACCAATCCTGAGACCACCGAGGGTGAAGAAGGGGTTGATAAAGAAGCCAATGATGAAGGCTACAACACGGAGAGGGAGAAGGCCGAAGAAGCAGAGGCCGATAGATTAGCCCAGAAAATCTTTCAAGGCGTTGAAAAGCGAGGCGAGGACGTTGTAGAGCTATACTTGGAGTGGCATGAGCACCGCTTCAGTACAACATATAAAGAAATCCTACCGGGCTTCACGGAAAAGGAATGCATCGACAGATTGGAGGAAGTAGAGGACTTGATGTTGTGCCTCACAAAATCCAACACAATTCAAGAGGTACAAAGCCGAACCTGTCTCCTGATACCGAGGATCCAACTTCGGAAACTAAGAAAGCGCATCCGGAAAATTAAGGAAGAGTACATCGAGACGGGATCGGTGGACACCGTAGCGCCGCGGGTGTTAACAAGGCTTGCAAAAGGCAAAATGGAAATACTTCAAGAAATCGAGCGGCTGGAAGCGATATGCAACCGAAAGCAAGTACCGGTCTATACTGCTCCGGTAATCGAAAAATTTCCAGTTAACTGTCCAACACCTCCAAGGGAGGTTGAGGTACCGATATTGGAGGTTGAGGTACCGATCTTGGAGGTTGAGGTACCGATCTTGGAGGATACGGCACAATTAGAACTTCCAAATGAAAATGCTGCACCGATAGATTCTAGTGAGAGAGCCGATCCAGATCCCACCGAGCAATTACCTCCCCCACCACCGGAAGTCACCGCTTCAGACCCTACTAAAGAATGGGCTACTAAAGAATGGGTGGAGGACCGACTTCAGAAGCTTGAAGCATCCATATCGGAGCGGATCGATGACCGCGTACAAGAACACAACGTGTCCGAGCTTCAACCATTCAAGAATAAATACAACGGAATAGTTGATTCGGCCATGAAGTTCACCGATGTGACAAAGCTGCTTCTGGAAAAACATCAAGAACAACTCTCACAACTCGGCATCGGTCTGTGGGAAGAAGCGGGTGAGCGCGAAAAATGTGTTCAGCGAACCGCAACTCTGGAGGATGTGACCTCCGACTTAAAGAAGGATTTCGAACGGGTCGACAGGACAATTAACCGGGTCTCAGAACTCGAAAAGACAAACGAGAGTCTCGTGGCCGAAGTAAAGGCACTTACCGAACAGATGGCCGAAATTCTAAAGGCTAAGGAGAATGCGGACGCCGCGGCTATAGAGGCTGATGCTCAAGTGGCTAAAAGGGTCCAGGATGCGCTGGATGCCGAAGTTAGCAAAGATAAAGAGGCGCCGCGATCGTCTCAACTAACCGAAGCGGAAGTGGAAGCCGCACGAATTAAAAAGGCTGGGGCCATATTCCCAGGGTTTGCTGAGAAAGTAGCCTCTCAAGCTGCGGAGGATGCCGCACGGTTGGAAAGGGAAACACGGAGGCTGGAAGGCTATGCGAAGGAAAACGAGAAGAAGAAGGCGGCCGCCTCCGCTTCAGCACCGAAAAAGAGAAAGAGGGAGGCCCCTAAGAAAGTTCGGATAGCCGAGATGCTCCAAAAGGTCTCTGAACCGGTCATTACGGGTACATCGCAGCAGGCCGACCAAGTCGAGGATGAAGTCGAAGAACAACTGCGGTCCCGATCTAACAGGCGACGATCTTCCGAACAGACCGGGCAACAGCAACCGAAGAAAAAGAAGAGCGCCTATGACTTCACGGACTCTGAATAGGGACTATCCTTCTTTTTCTTATTGGCCTTAGTATTTCTATATGTTTTGTCTTTTCCGGTCATCTATATATAAATATATAAAGTTATTTTTGAATCCGGCCTTATTTTGCATTTCTACTTAGTTTTGATAATTTTAAATAAAATAATCAAAAAGGGAGAAATTGTTAGATAAAAGATAAAGACTCTTCCAAAACTTTTCTCTTAAAATTTTTCGAAAAATTCTCTAATTCTTTTTCAAAAAAAAAAAAAAAAAAAAACCGGCCAAACAAAACAACCGGCCTACGGTTGCAAACTTACATGATTTTGATAATTTTAAATAAAATAATCAAAAAGGGAGAAATTGTTAGATAAACTCAGACCGGTTCAAATAAACCTAACTTAAATAAACTTTTCATGCAGGAACAAGGAACCGGACCGGATGAACAAGAGAACCGACTGAAGAAACCTAACCGGTCAAGCTACCAAACCGATCAAGAGTATTCGGAACGTGACCGCACAAAGAAAGGATCGGCCAAAAGCTCAAAACCGGAATCATCAAACAGCCGATCATCCACAAGACAAGAATAACCGGAAGAAGTCCGGTTACATCACTACCAAAAGACATTCGGCCAAGTCAAATGACCGACCAGTACAAGAAGACAATTTGGGTATCTGTTGAGAATGATACCAAAGGAACAGACTGAATACTTCCATATCCATGCAAGTCTGAGGAAAGACTGTAGGCTGCAGAAAACAGTACTACCGGATCCTTCTACTTCGGGATAAGCCAGAAAGGAAATCTTCAAAGTACAGACAACTGTCCAAACAGACAGTGCCTACATCAAGAAAAAGACAAACCCGGCAGGTTTGTCTTACACACCGGAAGAACAGACCGCCAGGTCTGAGACAAAGCACCAGGTCTGAGGTTGACCGTCAGGTCTGAGGAAACGACCGCAGGTCTGAACCTCTGAAACACTGAATCACTGCACTTCTGATCAGCCAATCAGATTCAAGGCAGTGAAATATGACCGTTGGCATATTTCACCTATAAAAGGAGGCAGTTGCAGAAGAGTAAATGTGGGACAACAAGAGACAAAAGCGAGACATTAAGAGACAACTGTGATATTGAGAGCATTTACTACAAGTGATAAAGTGTGCTAGAAAGCCTAAGTGTTGAAAGTTAAAGTGTGTTTTACAATTTCGGTATAAATTGTAAGAGTGTTATCGAGCAGGAAATAAGTCTCGATCGGCTTGTACTTGTATTCCTTAGTGAATATCCTTCTCGCGGTTTCGAGAGGAAGGGGTGACGTAGGAGTTTTATCTCCGAACATCCATAAAATCTGTTGTGTTATTTACTTTCTGCCGGCTTCATTATATAACCGACTAACTTAATCATACCGCTCCAAACCGACTTTATACTAACCGTACCGAATATCCAGATTACCGAAACCGACCCACCATCTCCAAATCTTCATCATCCGAAACCGACCGTGCCTATCATACAAGCGTGCCGCTTCAACCTGAAAGCAAACCTCTTCCGCGCTTGAACCTAGTTCAAGGGTTTGTGACAGGTTGTGTAGTATTGAAACCCCGGTGTTAATCTCTAACCGGATTAACCACCACCCTACGAGTGAGAACCGCTAACCGGTCCAACCCCCGGTCCATCAGCGGCGACCTAGATCCTAACATCACTAATTCCTAATCCAACCATAGGATCAGGCAAACCAAAAAATGTTAGCTATAGATGTTGCGAACATTTACATATACAAGCACGAACCCTCAAAGATCCATTGATCTATTTTGGAGGAGATGTGACAAAATTACACATATTGTAAAACTTTTGAAGTCAACATAACACCATACTATTTAGCATATTCAAGGAGTTAAAGACAAACGTGGTCAATCTGATCGTTGAACTAATGATGACCTCCAACCAGCAACATTAGAAGAGTGTTTGGATGTATCTGTAAAGACATTCAATAATCAAATTCTTAACTCTTTATATTTGATAATAAAATATTTATGACATATCTATCCAACATGCCATCATATATCTAACATAAGAGAATAAATCACTCATTTCATAAACTAACTATATGAACAGACAAACCATAAAAAGTGTCAACTCTAGATGTTAGGAAGACATCTAACTAAGAGCTAATTCAGAGAATAAACATTTAGAAACAAATTTTAGGCATCATTCCAACTTAGATGCTTAGTATCTGATTTTCACATATTCAATGCTAAGAGAAATAACAAAGCATCAACGAAAGAATGGCATGGTCATTGAAGAAAATCCTAAAAACAAGAAAAGATGCCTTTCAAATGGTGAAAACCACAATTGGAAATGGAAGAGGGGTACTATTCTGGCATGATCCTTGGTTGGATAATATTCCCATTATATTCAAAAAAGAAATGCAAGGAAACAAAGTTAGAAGAGAATACATCAAGTACTCATTTAGAGACGTATATGAAGGTAGATGTGATTCACTTTTGAGGCGTATTCCAGAAGGTGATAGAATCCTAAACCTAATGAGGCAGAAGAAACTCAATGAAAATAATGATGAAATAAGCTGGAAAACAGAAAGCAATGAGAAGTTTATTATAGGAAAGGCATGAGAAATGGTTAGAACAAGAGGACATGAGGTAGATTGGCATAATGTGGTATGGTCTCCAAAGATTATTCCTCGTCACCAATTTATTCTCTGACTGGTATACAGGAAAAGGTTGACAACAAAAGACAGAATTCGAAAATATATAAACATTCCTGATATCAACTGTGTCCTATGTTCGGGAGTTGAGGAAAGCATAAACCATTTATTTAGGGAATGCTCTTTTATAATACAAATCTGGAGGATGTATGCTGCAAACATGAACATCATCAACTTTCCAAGAATATGGGAAGAAATCCAAGAGTGGATGAAGAATAAAGCAAAAGGAAGATCCTTCTGTGTAAGTATGTTGAAATGTTACTTTGGAGCAATAATCTACAATATCTGGAAAGAAAGAAATTCAAGAACTCACAGTGGAAGAAGTAGAACCGCTGAAGATATTTGGAGAGATATAACTTCAGATGGAAATGCACTCATTCAATCTTGGAGAGGAATCGAAATGAATGAAGAGAATAGAAAGCTCTGCCATATATGGGATATTTCGTTTGAGAATGTCACAAGTAGAATAAAAGTAAAAACGCTGTAGGCGCTAATTGATTATTGTTATTGTCTGTAATTCAATTATTGTTTCATTGTCAAATCTAGAAACTGTCTAGATCTGATCTTAAACTTTTGTATTTTTTCCCTCTTTTGGGTTTTTTTAATGAAATGACACTAAGCTGTTTTCCCAAAAAAAAAAATAACAAAATATCAATTAACCCTAAATCTGATAAAATAGAGAAGGTGCGAAATTCAAGTCACTCCGTTCATAATATATTTATTTATTATTACTATAAATATAAGCCTCCATCGCGTCGTACCGGCTCATTTCTTTTTCGAAAAAATCAGCTTTCTGTCGCCGTCCAAAACTCTAAATTCTGTCCACCCTATTATTGTCGGTAAACAATATAAACCAGTTAAGTTGTCTATCATGTTAGGATGAGAAATGAAAAGAGAGACTACTCTACCTTTGTTATGAGCTTGATCAAGTTGAGAAAATGGTGGATGTCACTCCTCCGATCCTTCTCATCTCTCCTCTTCCTCGCTGATGTCCTGCAATAGTACAATTTTCTGGTAAGTCTTTTACCAAAACGTGTAACATACAAGATCAATCAAAATGTGTACCTTAAGGATACATGTAGTTACAATATGAAAGGGTAGTAAAAGACAGCGCGAAGAACGCCACATCATCTTGCGAATCAATCCCATCTCCATGCAATGCACAACCAACTTCTGCATTACTTCTCTCTCAAATAAAAACCTAGATTCAGTTAAACATTATAGATAATCGGAGCTCAAAACCAGTAAATCTACGAATTAATGTGGGAGTCTGGGAGATATATGACACCTTCTATGTTTGTCATTATTATATATGTATAGATTATATAATAAGAGAAAGAATAAAAAAGAAAAAAGAGAAATTAGTAATTATGAAAGGAGAGATAAATTACTAATTATAAAATAAGAGTTAAATTAGTAATGACAAGAGACAATTTGAGATAAAAATAGAAAAAAATATAGATTAGTAATTATGAAAAGATAGATAAATTAGTAATTATGAAATGAGAGTTAAATTAGTAAAAAGAATTTGAGAATTATTATTATTAAGGTATATTATAAATATATATATATATATATATATATATATATATATATATATATATATATATATATATATATATATATATATAAAAGATGAGAGAGAAAATTAAAAAAATAATTAGGAATGTAAATTAATATATATAAATTTTAGGTGAGAGATGTTATTTGTTTTTAAAATATTTATTTTTTAAATAAATAAAAATATATATAATCTTTTATTTTATTAAAAAAAAAGTATAAAATTTATTTGTATGATAATATGAAAAATTGTATTTATATAAAATTATTGATAAATGAGAATTATATTATAAATATTTATACATACAAATAAATAAATATTTAATATTAAATATAAAATTATTAATAAGATAATATATATTTTATATAATTTATGTGAAAATATATATATTATAGGAGAGAGAAAATAAAATAAAACTAAATAATAAAGATAAATTAATAATTACTGTAAGAAAGATAAATTAGTATTTATATATATAGAATTATAATAGGATAGAAAAAATATGTAGAAACTCAAATGAATGTTGTAAAATGTGAAATTTATAATTATGAAAGAAAAGATAATATAGTAATTATGAAATAAGGGTTAAATTAGTAACGAGAGTTAAATTAGTAACGATAAGAGAGAGAATTTGAGAATTATTATTATTAGGTATATTATAAATATTTATATATATATATATATATATATATATATATATATATATATATATATATATATATATATATATATATATATATATATATAAAAGATGAAAGAGAAAATAAAAATAATAATTAGGAAGGTAAATTAATATATATATATAAATTTTAGGTGAGAGATGTTATTTGTTTTTAAAATATTTATTTTTTAAATAAATTAAAAAATATAATTTTTAATTTTATTATATATATATATAAATAAAAGATGAAAGAGAAAATAAAAAAAATTAATTAGGAAGGTAAATTAATATATATAAATTTTAGGTGAGAAATGTTATTTGTTTATAAAATATTTATTTTTTAAATAAATTAAAATATATATAATCTTTTATTTTATTAAAAAAAAATATAAATTTTATTTGTGTGAAAATATGAAAAAATTTGTATTTATATAAAATTATTGATAAATGAGAATTATATTATAAATATTTTTACATACAAATAAATAGATATTTAATATTAAATATAAAATTATTAATAAGGTAATATATATTTTATATAATTTGTGTGAAAAAATATATATTATATGAGAGATAAAATAAAATAAAAACTAAATAAGAAAGAAAAATTAATAATTATTGTAGGAGAAATAAATTAGTATTTATTGATATATAATTACGATATAAGAGAGAAAATAAGTAGAAACTAATGAGCGTGGATGTCACCTACTTTTTTTTATTATGTATCATTATATAAAAAGTTGAATTTATATGGTTAAAATGTCTTGATTTGATGTTGAATTTAAAATATAAATTATTATAAAGATTAATCATAATAATATTATTTCAATCTTTCTTTTCAAGATCTCAATCAAATAGTTCTTGTTTATTTTATTTCAATGGAGAAACAATATTACTTCTCAATTCTATCAATAATATCTGGAAACATAAACTTGATAAACATAACTATATCTATTGGAAATCACAAGTTACTCCATGATAGGTTGATAAACATAATTATATCTATTGGAAATCACAAGTTACTCCAATCATGATAGGTTATAGTTTTATGGATATAGTAGAAGAAAATCTTGAAACTCCTCCCAAATTTCTTCAAGAAACAGATGGTCAAAATAATACAAGTCAAATCAAGAATCCAAAGTTTAAACAAAGACGTATCCAAGATCAAAGGGTACTTGCATGGCTCTTTTCAACATTAACCGACGAGATTCTTCAACTAGTCTCAAAATCATCTTCGGCACAAGAACTTTGGAAAACCCTAGAGAAAATATATTTTCTCAATCAAAGAGACGACTATTTTAGTTACGGAGTCAACTCATAAACGCACACAAAGGTAGTGACTCTTTTCTTAACTTCATTCAACACATCAAAAACCTGTCAGATGCACTTATCGCTGCCGGAAAATATATTTTTGATCAATATATGCAACTAACTCTACTCAATGGGCTTGGAGACGAGTTCGAATCGATGATATGTGCTCTAACTTTCAGACAAGATCTATCGTTTAATGAGATGACAGACATCCTTCTAAATCATGAACAACGACTCATATTCAAGAAAAGAAAATTCCATTATGAAAATATTTCGCGCTCAAACGTTTTGGCGAATGTTGTTTATATGTATGGGTATGGAGGCAGAAAGAACCAAAGGCAGAACCGACACAATAATCGTCCGCAATGTAATTTTTGTCATAAAATTGGTCATCGCTCCGAAAGTTGTTTTTATAATCCATCTTGTCAAATATGTAAGGTACAAGGACATAGTGCTCTCGAGTGCCCTCGTTTTAATCCTTCTACAAATGCTACGACAATGTTAGTTACATCGTTTACTATTGTTGATCCCACTTGGTGTTCAGATTCAGATGCTACCGACCATATTACTTCCGATCTTAATAATCTACACGTACATGCTCCTTATATAGGTACTCAAACTATCAAAGTCAGAAACGATATGCCTCTGCATATTTATAATATTGGTACCACTAAAATTTTAAATCAACAAAATCTCTCTACTTACGTAATATCTTACACGTTTTGGATATTACTAAAAATGTGATGAGTATCGCGAGATTTTTATCAGATAATAATGTATTTTTCGAATTTCACCCAAATGTTTGTCTTATTAAAGACCAAGATACGAAGATAGTGCTTCTTAAAGGATTACTCAAGGACGGACTTTATTGCATTGAACCTACTGAAAGTTCGTTTTCAACATGTTCTAATAAACAAGTATTTATTGGTATTCGATCTCCAGCTCAAATTTGGCATTCACGACTTGGACATCCTTTTAGCGTTACTACATCTTTAGTTATATCACACTTTAAATTACCAGTTTCAGGTAGTAATACTATTTCTTTTTGTGGATCATGTCAATATGGGAAAACACATAAACTACATTTTTTGGCTTCAAAATCTACATTTATGGCTTTTTTAGACCTAATTCATTCGGATGTTTGGGGACCTGCTCCTTTTATAAACATGATGGTGATCCTTTATCTGATCCGTTTCTCTATCGTAGTATAGTAGGGGCTCTACAATTTCTTACACTAACTCGTCTTGAGTTAGCCTTTGCTGTCAATCGAGCTTTTCAATTCATGCAAACTGCCACATCTTCTCATTGGGGAACGGTTAAACGTATTCTTCGATATCTTCGTTCAAATTCACAATTCACTCTTGCTTCCTACTCTGATGCTGACTGGGCAGGATGTCCCGATGATCGTCGTTCAACAACTGGATTTTGTATTTTTCTAGGTGACAACCTCATTTCTTGGAATTCTAAGAAACAACAAGTAGTTGCTCGCTCTAGTACTGAATCTGAATACCGTGCTCTTACATATACAACTGCTGATCTTTGTTGGATTCAGTCTCTACTTAGTGAACTTCGAGTTTCACGTTCTTCTTCCCCGGTTCTATGGTGTGATTATATTGGTGCCGCATTCTTATTAGCAAACCCGATATTTCATGCTCGCACAAAACATATTAAAATTGATTTTCACTTTGTTCGAGAAAAAGTTGCTCGTAAACAACTATTCATCTAGTACATTACTACTGAAGATCAAGTGGTTGATATCTTCACCAATAGATAAACGAACATTTGTGCCTCACCCTTGAAAGGGGATGATAAAGTATTAAATAAACAAGAGAAATTATTTATTTATCTCCTATTAATTAATTAATTAGGTTAAATATAATAACTAATTCCTATAATTTCTCAATTTAGTTATTTCTCTATTACTATTATAAATATAAATAGATAAACTATTGTAAAAATTACCCATTCAATTAATAATATCATTTCAATATTTCTATTCAATAACTCAATCAAATAGTAAAAATTACTCATTCAATCAATAATATTATTTCAATATTTCTCTTCAAGAACTCAATCAAATAGTTCTTGTTTATTTTATCAATTCTAGAAATAAACTATTCTCGATCCAGCAATCCGAACATTTAAAAAATTAAGTATCATTGTATATATATATATATTATATTGGATGACACATATTGAGTTATGGATTAATGACAAAGTGGTCCATCCTAGTTAATTGGCCAATTTAATTTTCATTTAAATGATTATATATTCTTTAATAAAATATTTTTGAATTTTTAGTTTGTATTTTAGAAAATTAATATGACTAATTTTAATTGGTATTTTATTTATTTATTTACTATTTTGAATAAATTATAAATTAATTAAATTAAAAACTGTTAGTATCAATTTTTTATGTGATAAAATATACCAAAACAATTATCATCTAACCATTATTTTTTACTTAAAATGTGTAGATATGCTTTATGTCATAAAATAATATCTTTAATCTATGTAAAACAATCAAAATAGAACCATTTAGATAGAGGTCTAAGGCACATTTAATACATTTAAAAAAATTTATACATAATGTAAAACATATATTGATATTCTAGGAAAAAAATTTGAGAATTGATTTAAATAAAAAAATATATTGTTTTAGATTTTTGCATAATTTGCATATTTCAAGTTTGATCCAAAATTTAATTGAATAAATGTATATGAGAATGGCCGTTTCAAACTTCTTTCTCTTTAAATATATCTATTCAATCAATTAAAAAAAATCTAAAGTTAGAGATTTATCAATAGGTAAAATTGCACTTATACCCAACCAAAGGGTTACTCTGCCTCTCGTACCTATAAAAAAAATACTATTGTCGCAGACTACATAATATATTTTGGGATTTATTAACACTTATCATTTTAGAAAGTAGATATTAGCATAATATCGCCTATTCATAAATTTGCGCCCGACTTCATGCAGTTAGATACAAAATTATCTATTTATGAAACATTAAGTAATAGATTTTTAGCCCCTTATCGTCGTGGAGGAAAAATCGAATTATTTGGGGAGTTGTACTTATTATGGAATTGATTAACAATATTTCCAAAGTCCATGGAGGCGTATTCGTATTTGGCAGAAAAGATGTATTGTTGGTTCTACACTTATTAAAGACAGGTTGTATTCGAAAATATTTATTTTTAAGTTAAAAGTCCTTAGAGATTAAAAAAAAATATCAAAGAAAATTAGGGTTCTAACATTGGAACTGAACAAATATCAATTAAAATAATACATTGTTAATTGACACTTTAACACGATTAAGTGACTATCAAAGCTAATTACATTGAATTTATTTAAAAATAGATGAAATGATATTTTATTTCTCATCTAGATATGATCCAGATCAGTTTTTTTTTTTTTTTAATTTTGATAATTGCTGATATTTAAGTCAACAAGATCCAACAAAGCCCATTTTTCTTTTCTCCCAATTGAACACCTTAGATGAAAGAATTATGTCAACTCTAACTTCTAAATGCCATGTGAGACACTCCAAGCAATTCAAAATTAAAATTTTAGAATATAACAAACTAGACATAAAAGTTAAAACCACCTGGAAAATGGTAATAAACTAATGCTAAACAAGTTGGAGGAGTTGGCAAAATAGTAAAAAAAACATAAGTAAATAGCTGTGACTCTATCTCGCGAGAACTATACTATTTAATTAAAAAAAAATGTTTTTCTTCGACCCGATTGCAAACACTAAGAACACCATCCGTGTTCATATCTTAACGGAATGATGTTCGTTCTTCTTTTTCTTTGTTTTATTTTAAGTGATAAGGATCTTGTTCGGTCGGAATGATAATTTGACTTCTTTTAGTACATTATTGAATCGATGATTGTTTTAAAACTAAATCATTCAAGTTTTTTTTTTTTAAGAGATCTGGTTATTTTTTGTTATGGATTTTATCACTAGTAAATTATTTTTGAAAATCTAAATTTTTAAGAGATCTGGTGATTTTTTTTGGATCAAAAGCTTTATTGGATCATGTAATAATGCATGATCTGTAATTCTGTATTATATATTAATGCAGGATATGTATTATATATTGATAAAAAGTCTTAACTAAATAAATATATGAATAGATAAACAATAATTAAAAAGATAAAATCTTCTATTCTAATTAAATAAAAATAATTAAATTACTTTTCAAATAATAAAAAAAATAGTTAACTTCTTTTTTATTAGTATACACACACTCCTTCTCATATTTAAAATAAAAATATAATAAATTTAATGTAATGATTATTAATTAATTAAAAATAAAATTTACATAACTTCAATATTTTAAATGAGTATATTTACAAATTTATTAATATAACCTAACATTAAATTAATATTTCAAATTCTGAGTATAAAGAATTGGTTCAATTATTTTAAAAGACCATTAACATTTAGTATAATAATAATAATAATAAAAGACTTGATTAGAATATTTGTTGAGGATAAAATTATTGATAGAGTAATAATTTTGACTAACTCTAGTTGACAATGATTGATCATCCTCTGCCTCTTTATTAGATTATTAGCACTAATCACCCACTTTCTCTATCTCTTTATTTTATTATTATTCTCTTAAATATATAATTTTTATAAGAAATAAAAAGATGATTAGTCTTTGTCTTTTTTTTGTTAAAATTATTTTATTATTAGTCAATGAAAGAGAAAGAGAGACAAAGAGGCTTCTCCATTGTTGTTTACAGCCACGATGTCATTTTCCTATTGCTAAAATTCTCTTTATTAGACAATGACCTTTTTACTATTAATTTATTTATGTTATATTTCATTTTATCAAATATATATTTCTTATCAATTTGAAATATAATGATTCAACTACTAAAGTAGAGTAGAATTTTATTAATAAAATTTTTAAAATAAAAAATTAGATCAGTTTCTTGTAGGCTGTTTTGATGTATTTTTTTTAATCTTTGGAAAAAAATCAATTATGTTATAAAATATTATGATGTTTTTAATTGCAAATCAATCAAATTACCCACGAAAATCCATTATCGAAGATTATGAAATCTAAGTGTATCTCATTTAGATTTCTTGTTTGATACAACATTAATATTTGAATTTATAATTCAAAATATCAAACTAATTACCCATATTTTTTATTTTTTTTATAATAGCTAACTTATATAATCCACATTTTTTCATCTTCATATTCCAGATTTATTTTTCAAATAAAAAGACCTATTAATATAAAGAGATGTTTTTATTAAGTATGTTTAAAGTTTTTAACCAATCTTTTGTCAACTCCATTAAACCCCCTTTAATAACATCTACTCCATTGACCTTGTAAGTAACATGGCAAAAAATATTACATAAAATTGCATTCAATAACAATCATTTTTTATTTTATTTTTTAAAGTTGGTTGAACTCAACAAAACAAATGAGAATTTAATTACATGGTAATATTATTATTATTATAAAACCTGGAAAAATAGAGCCTCTCTCTCTCTTTATCTACCAAATGGCATAAATCTGCAAAAAAATATTAATAAAAATATTTTAGTATCAATAAAATAAATACAATTGCAAAATTTATAACTAAAATAATTGTTACCTTTTTTGTATTGGAATTTCTGAATGTTTTTTTAACCACAATTTGATAATCGAGAATCCTGCCCAATTGCTTCAAGCATTCTACACGTCATTTCCAGCAATTTCCCTGCAAAAATCATCCACACCAAATCATAATCACAACCAGAAGAAACCCTAGATTTGATCAAGAACATAAGCATATCTTAACATACCTCGTCTTTGTTTGGTGACAACTTTGGCTGCTGCATTATTTGGTGCAACTTTTGTTGTTGAAGGTTTGGATTCCTCCGGTGGAAACAAAACACCATCAATTCCTTGAACTGAAATCCTCCCATCGATATAAATATCTGGATCAAACAAGTATGCAGATCCATCGCCTTGTCCAAATTTCACAGATCCATCAGCTTCTTCTGCCACAACCTTATGCGGCAATCTAAGCGTATCATATCGAATTTTTCCAAATCGCCGTACAGAATTATACATACTTTCTTCAGTTTGATATTCAGGGATTATATGATAGTAAACAATCTGCTCCGGCGCGCCTGGTTCGCTCAATTGATCGGATGTCAGTTTCGCCATCGCCTCATCATTTGGCGCCAAAACAGTTAGAACGTAACCTTCCGAAACTAATTTCCCCATTTCAACTGCCAATGATGTTAAATTTACCAGAATATCTGCTAATTCGTTGTAACCGCCGTAATGTAATAGCGTGTGAATGAAATCTTTCACTTGGCTCTCGCCGTCGAAGTGATGCTGAGGTCCTCCAGGTCCCGGAGCTGGCGCCGGTGCTAGTGATGGTCCGGGAGCCATCGCGTCGTATACTGAAAGCAGAGGAGGTGATCCGATAGCCGGAGGAGGAGATTTCTTCAATTTGTTAGTCCTAGGGTCAATCACAGGGGCTGCCTCCGGCAGAATAGCAGAAATTGATCGGAGACTACGCCGTCGGTTGAATTCCTCTTCAACAGATCGAGGAACTAGTAATCGTTCGATTCCATGTATCACACCGTCGGGACGGACGATATCGTCTGGACGAATTACTTTAGCTAAATCCACCGTCATCTGACCTGCATCGGCAGCCAAGTTAACGTGGTGAGTGGAGAGCGTCTTGTGACGAGTCGATTCCGATGGAGAAAGTGACAATTCGCCGGACCTAATCCGTGTAGGTATAATATGAAACAGAAGAAGCGTTTGAAGAGACTTCAAATTCCCTGGCTCGAGTAGAAATTGCTTGAACTCAGGATCTAATTCTCGCTCTAACGCCTCATTTCTCGGCGCGAAAATAGTTAGATTGTGACGGCTGACAGCGGCTTCGAGTCTTTGAAGAAGGAGAGCCTTCTCCACCAGTTCTGCGAGTTCGGTGTAATGCGAATCGAGGAGAGCAACGAGGACGGAATTAGAGTTGATCTGTCCTGCCGTCAACGGCTTCGATGATGATGATGATCGTTTTCCCGTCGTTTGAGCCGATTCTCCTGGTAATGCGGATGAAATTCCGAATAACAGTATGAGGAATACGATGCAGATATGCGAATCCATGGCGGCGAAAGAAGGTGTTTAGGCTTCTATCTCGCTGTAAGATATGAGTTGTCGACTTGCCGTGACAGCTTCTTGTAGGTATCTTTCTCTCTCTATAGAACCAGAGAGAATGGTTCGTTTTGTATGTGAAGAAGAGGGAGAGAGCAACTTTACTCAAAGATCTTCAGTGAAGACACGTTCAAGTTAGGTAAAAGATTTCCTTTTCTTTTTTTAGATTTAAGCCTATTCATATCCTTCAACTTTTTAAAAGTGACAAGAATAGATTAAAAGTTACGAGTTTAATTTTTACTTAGAATGTCTTAAATTGAAGTAGAAGTCCTTAAGTAGGAGTCGTGGTGAATGTAGAGTTCATTCTAGAATCCTATATTTAAGAAGGAGAAAAAATTATATTTAAAAAATAGTTTTTTAAACAAATATTTGTTCTTTTTACTCATACAAGAATCAACTCCGGATAACAGGATCAAGTGTGACATAAGGATGTAATCGAGCCGAGCCGAATAATGTCAGGCTCGAGCTCGGCTCGTCTAGTATATATTCGGGCTCGAGCTCGTTTCGAGCTTTTAAAATCAAGCTCGTACATGGTTCATATGAATTTAGTTGAGTTCATGAGTCGCTCGTGCTCGGCTTGTCTAGTATATATTCGGGTTCGAGCTCGTTTCTAGCTTTTACAATCAAGCTCGTGCTCGATTCATATGAATTTAGTTAAACTCACGAGCCGCTCATGCTCAGCTCGTTTAGAAAGTTTGTTTAGAGCTCCTTAAGAAAGCTCAAACTCTTCTAGAGCTTGTCAGGTGAAAGATTGTTTACCTCGTCAAGAAATGATTTACAAATTATATTTAAACGATATTATAAACGAACGTGTTCGTGAGCCTATACACAAGCGTATAAACGAACATGTTCGCGAGTTTACGAGCCGAATATCGAGAAGTTCAAGCTCGACCATTTAAATTTTCGAGTATTTAAACGAGCCTAAGCTCGGTTCGTTAAGACTAACAAACGAGCTTTTTATCGAGCCGAGATTCGAATAACTCGAGGACAACTTTGTTCATTTACATCCTTAGTGTGACATATCAAATGCAATAGTTTATGACAATTCAATTTCCAAAACCTAAAAATATAGCTAATTTTATCCAATTGAAGGAAGTATGTAGCTCATCTTCAAACTTAAATAGTATAAGAACGAATCTGCATTATTTAAAAAAGTTCAAGGACTATGCTTTCCTTTATTTTGCAAGGCTTCTAATTAATTAGTTTCCATTTATGAACTGAAAAAGACGCGTAGGAAGAGGGTTGAAGGTGTAACGTCGTCGTTTTACGTCATGATGATATGGGCCAGTGGGGTCCTCTTAATAGTTTAGGACAGCCTGGATATGAAGACCAAAAAAAAATTTGCTCACACAATCGGGCGCGGCTTGTCTGTTTATCTTGGCGGGTATCGGCTAAGTGTCGGTGGCTTGATTTCCGTATTTTGCTAAGCCGGCGGCTCATTTATACGGCTGCAGGCTGCTTATTTATTTATTTATTTATTTATTTATATTCTTTGCTTATAATTTAATTATTGATTACTCACACGTTTGTAATTACTAGTTAGGATATATGTATCAATCAAATTCAAATAAACAGTTCAACAATGCTCCGTTTGTTTCTATTTTTATTTTTTGCACTTATTATAAATTTTCATAATTTCACGTAATTCAATTCATAAAAAAGTTAACACAATTTATTTATTTATTTAGTCTTTAATACCTTAATTATGTTTAAAATACATAATATTCATTGGCATGAAATATGTTCAAGAAACTCATACAATACAAGTTATATAACACTAACTTAATATAAATAAATTATATTTTTTTTTACATAAGATGAGGAGATATAATAATTTTAATTTTATTAACTTTTTTTAAAAGAAAGAAGTGTATTCAAATTATTTATTTATTTATTTTCATTTCTTATAAATATCACATCTTATTAAAATATTATTTATAAAAAAAAATCAATAAATACACCTTGAAGACATTAATGCTACAAATTGTCGGTCTTCAAATGTTTTATTTAATATATATATATATATATTTATAAAGGCTTTGAGTAGACCCTTCATAATCTCATATAGATATTTGTTTGCAATAATAGATTAGATCTAACATGTTTGATTTTTACAGCTTTTGTAATTTATTGTCAAGCTTTTCAAAAATTAATCTAAATTTGATATATTTTCCATAATTTGTGATTGTGTTATGTTTATTATACATGAATTTAACACTTTGACATTATATATATATATATATATATATATATAATATATTTCTGATCATGTTTATTATCCAATGGTATTAAATGTATTTGTATAAATAATAATGTTTATTTATTGATTATTATTTTGATTGATATAGATCATCATATAACTTAGTAAGTCAAGAATGACTTGAGTCCATATATATGTTAACAAGATAACTCTATACATAAAATTTGAAATATAAATTAATAATTTTAAATGATATAAAGATTACAATTTTCATAACCCACCATACAGATTAGGAGCCACCAAATACAATTTGCAGATCCCAATATGAGATAACTGTGATTAGTCGATTATAAAGTTGTGTCACTATGTGTAAAAACAAATATTTGTCGATATCTAGGTTACGATAAAATGCTTAAAGTGAGTGCATAAAGGTGTTAATAAAAATCATTACATTAAAAAATATTGTGCATGAGAAGATATATTCATTGAAATTAGGGACGGATCTAAGATTTAGTAGGCTTAAATTTCACATAAAAAATTATATATACATTTTTAAAGACTTTATATTATAATGTTTAATAAGTTGAAGTTATATATTTGAAAAGTAAAAATAATCTATAATAAAATCTATTTTTATATATTTAGTTAAATTTCATTCAATAAGTGTCAAACAGTCATAAAAAAATAATTATTTATTTTATTATGAAGTTACATCTTTACTTTCTACACCGTTGAAAATGTCTATTAATAGTAGTTATAGAAATAAGTAATTTTAAAACAAGATAAATCAATCTAATCAACGTACTATAAATTTTTGATCGTGCACCCTTAATAAAATGTTACAAAACTAAACAAGTGTATAACTTTCAAATTTTACATTACATCAACTTTATGTATCAATTCATACTTCAAAATAATGATGTCTTCGTCTATGAAATTTTCAGGATAAACTTAATGTATCAATTCATACTTCAAAATAATGATGTCTTCGTCTATGAAATTTTCAAGATAAACTTAATTATAAACTTGCAAATATTATCACTATGAAATGAGTAGAATAAATTTTTTAGTCAAAAAATTATTGAATGATACTAAAATGATAGGTTAGTGTTGTTGTACATTTAATCAACAGTACAGAATTATTTGAGAACTAAAATAAAATATTTAAATAAAAATAATTAGAAAATAAGAAATTAATACAATAAAATTTAGATAAAAATAATTAGAAAATAAGAAATTAATACAATAACTATTTATAAAAATAGCAGAAGAAAATATAATTAAGAGAGAATTCACTGTTATGCTTGTAAAGAAAGGAAGTTATAGAGGTGAAATTTATTTTATTTTATTTTATTTTTTTATTATGTATACATTATATGATATATATATATATATATATATATATATATATATATATATATATATATATATATATATATATATATATATATATATATATATATATATATATATATATATATAAAAAAAAAATGAAGGGTGGGCTTAAGCTCACCTCAGCTCATGCATCCATCCATCCCTGGAATAGAATTTTGTAAAGATTTATAATTAGACTTAATTAATATTTTATTGGTGCAAGAATATATTTAATTTAAATACCCTTAAATGTAATTTTACTATAAATTTTATGTGTTTTTAAAGTGTTTACACAAAAAAAAATTATTTTATTTGAATGTCAATTATAATTATTTATTTTATGTTTAATTACTTTTGTTATCTTATTTAAGGATGTTATTTTTTTAATTTATTATTTAAATTAGATTATATAATATATTATCAATATTTGTCATAATTTTTTTAGAATGTCTAATTAGTTTGACATAATTTTTAGAATAGTGTAGTTAGTTTGAAATAATTTTTGTTTGAACTATATATGATTTACATTTTTTTCATTATTATAATCTTATCATGAATCTCAAATGATTAAATTGTAATATTTTGTACGTTTATATATTATCAAAAATTAATTTTGATTCACAAAATATTATTTTAACTTAATATTAAAGTTAATTATATAATTCCAACACATTAGACATGGTGAAAATTGTATACCTAAGAGAACAAAATGTCTTTATGGATGAAAATTGATGGTCATGACTCATTTATCTATTTTTTGAATAAAAGAGAACTAGCATGACACTCCATAATTATGCCTCGCTTAAACTCAAAGCATTTCCGGATAGAATCGAACCCGTGACATTTTTGTCTATTAAGCCGAGTCTTATAAACGTTTAATCTATTATAGTTATCGTAAATTTACTCTATTGCTCTTTTATTGAAAATTAAATTATTGATTTATTTTGAATTTTATGAAATATTGCATATTGTGTTATGTATTTCAAATTTAGTCTTGAAAGTTAACCATTACCTATTTGGATACAAGTCAAACAAGCCTACACATCTTGCAATTTTTGGTTTGTACGTGTAATTGCTATAATAGTATCTCTAATCATTTTTTTTAATAATCATTAGTTTTTTTCCATAGTTTTGTTAGAAATAAATGAAGAGTTTTTGTATGACCAATATATTTTTGTATTTTGGATTGAGGAGAATATTACATGTTGATTTGTCTATTTTTTATTGTCAATTATATACAATAAAATATGATTTGTCTATTTTTTATTGTCAGTTATATACAATTTTTTATTTTATTTTGTATGTGATTTATTTGATGGGTTAAACAGCATGTCTAATTAAGTAGTTAAACCTATAATAAGTCGGGAGATATTTTAATGTATAAGGATGTTCTCTGACAGAAATTAAGTTGTTTCAAATAATTTAGTAATTGAAATTTAATGGGTTAACATCATCAAATATAAACTTATTATATTATTTATGAACAGTTGATTAAACTAACTCAAAAAAACCAATATGTACATCAAATTCAACTTTATATTACTCCCAAAATGATTCTATAAATCATTTTAAAATAATCCCACATAAAATAAGATTTAAGCTTGGGACTTCAACTAGTTTAAATATTAAATATGTTTTTAATTACGTTTAATATGAACAATATAATTGAATAAATTACATTTATGTAAATAATTTTTTAATTTATAATGTACTTTGAAATAAATGGTGATTTATTTACACTTTTATACATGAATGATTCTATGCTTTTAATTAATAGACCCACAATTCATAATATTTCAGATGGTCCGTTCTCTCCATTATTAATGTTACAATTTCAAACTCTATTAAATATCTAAATGTTCAAATTTCAATTGATATATATATATATATATATATATATATATATATATATATATATATATATATATATATATATATATATATATATATATATATATATATATATATATATATATTCTTAAAATATTGTCATCGATATGCATAAATTTAAAAAAAAAAATCAAAATATTGTGTGATATATGTAAAATAGACTAATTAAGTAGACATTTAATTTTAAATCTTTAACTCATGTACCCGATAAACAAAAATTTAATTTTAAAAAGAATTAGACTATTAGTTTCTATTAATATGAAATTAAAATTTCAGGATTATTAATATTCAAAATTATAGAGTTCAAAATTTGACAAAAGCCAAGAAAATCAAAATAAATTTATATCAAACATCTTGATCATAATTTAAACACTAGAAATTCTATTTGACATTCATTTTATTTGTCTTATCAACATAAATGTTCTATTGTAAAATCATTACCATCTTCATTTAGCAACATATTATAAAGAAAATAACATCTATGTGAAATCTTGAGTCTGATTTTAGCATGCTCTACAAAATTTTCAAATGCTTCATTTTTCTTCATCTTCAGACATGTCATTTCCAACATTTTTTCTTATTTTATTAAACTAATGTATTTATATATCATTATTCTCATTACACAAAGTTCAAGCAATTATTATTATTATTATTATTTAAAAAATTAGTAACCTGCTTCAGTTTCGATCTAATCTATTTTATTTATTTTTGCAATCTAACTTAGTTTACTGTTAAAATTTCTGATGCTTTTATTTATTTTAAGACTTATTAATATACATTTTAAATTTATGTTTTAATATTTTTATATGTATTTATATATTTAAATAATTATTTTTTACATATTATAATATAGTATACAAAATAAGTCCTAAACTTTTGTTCAACATAAATAAAGTAAATAACAAATCATAATAAAACAAATAATATTTTCACTTATAATAATTGTCTGTAATTGTATTGTGTCAAACGTAATAGGATTCCAGATCATTGTTGTGTTATCCTACTAGTTTTCTAAATTAAAAAAAAGTAAATAATTTATCGAATAAATAAAATAAAAAATTTGAACATTTAATAAATAAATGGAATAATCATGAACAAATAAGAAAAACAAGCTAGAGCAATTAACTGCAATGTATTATATATAGTATAAATAAATAAATTTAGAATGATATTAATAAAAAAATGTTAAAATATAAAAAAATAGGAATAATTGAAAAGAAAATTAAGTTACTTTTGAAATAAATTTGAACAAAAATATTTTAGTACAAAAATTGAATTTGAAACAAAATTTAAATAAAATTATAAAAATAATAACATTTTTATATGTATATGTCTAATTCTGCGCTGTCACATAATTCTTGATAACATTATAAAAATTTATCTTATCTTATTAGATTTAAGTTCAATCACGTATTGTTACATAATTTTCAACACCATTAATGACACTAAATTCTCGCTTTTTATCATTACTCTTTACAAAGTAAATTAGTATTTTTATATAATAAGATATAATTTACAAAAATAAGTCATAATAAATAACAAAAACATAATTAAACAAATAGTATTCACACTTATAATATAATAAGTGTCGGATTGCATAATAAGTTGTTACAATAATAAGTTGTTACAATAGCTTTAGTAGATAAATAATTAAAGTAAAAAGAGTGCTGGTTTAAAAGATCAAAAACTAAAAGTCATCTAATTAAGTCAATAATGATAAGGCTCGTGTTAATTTTCCAAATAAAAATAATTAATAAAATTTACTGTACATAAATAAAAACAAACATATTTGAGCGTTTGAATAAATAAAATAATTAATTTAGAACGATGTAAGAATTGAAATATTTTTTAAATATATTTTTAATTAAGTTTCGTTTAATATAATAAATATTTTTTTAAAGAGACTTTAACAGGTCATTTAGTATTTGTACATCTCACAATAGAGTTGGAACACTCAAAAGTAGACTTATTTTATCTTTTGAAATTAATCTATTTTGTTTCCTCTTTTCCGAATTACTGTAGTTATATTGTTCCCTCTTCAAACTCAATTATTTTTTTACAAACATTATACTTTTTATTAAATAAATTAAAATTTTATTTTATATAATATGATATAGTCCACCAAATAAGTGTATTAAATATTAGACTTATTATTAAATACATCTAAATTCAATCCATTTATAACATAAAATATTAAAATATCATTAATTTATTTTTTAAACAAATAAATTTTAATACCATTTAAATATTTTAACTTTTCAAAATCCATAATAAACAAAAAAAAATTATTAAAATAATCCAAAATCCAAACAAGGATTTAAGATAAAAATATTTACATGTCTGGTGAGTCTATTTTTGGATGAGGAATTTGGTTAGATTTTGGGTCAAACTCTCATCAATTGAAATAAGAGCATCTATCATTATATTCTCCAAAGGAATTGGGAAACATTTGGACCTACCCTTCTTTTTAAAGGTAAAAAGAGAATTGAGCAATGAAACTCTGTCTATAGCCCTCGATGGGCAAATTAAGTAACACCCTCCAATGAAGGCACCCGACACTCACTTTTCGACCTTCTTCGATAAGAGGAGTTTTTAATAAAGATCGCAAATAACTTTAGCTTTATTTGTGATGCATGAAGTCTTAGTGTGTTTGTAATATCTTCCCAAAGATCAAAACCAAGCATGCAAATAATGAAGAAGTAAAGACTTTCATGCATACATTTCATTTTGTATATAATCAAGATGATGGATTGACCACCTTACTATCTTATTTGTATGGACTAAAACACCTGTTATTGATTGATGGAAGCACAAGGACATGTGCATCTAACCTCATAAAATCCGTCATTTTATCTCTTAGGTTCGTTCGATCTTCGGAGGACAAAAACACCTTCATTTACATAGTAGCCACGAATCGCGATCAACCAATATTTTCGAAGTTTAACTAATTCAAATACAGCATTTCCTCAACACCATCTTTTAACTTAACTGACAAATCCGACAAAACATCAAATATTTCATCACTCTGAGGATGTTTCATATCTTTAGAAACAAAACAGTTAACAGAACCTGAAACATCAATCCAACTGCAACCAACATCCTTCTCCAAACCCTTTTCCCTCATTTCATTCCTCATTTTCTTAACCGCCTTCCAATTCCCTTCCTCCGCATAGATATTCGAAAGCAAAACCCTATAACCTGTCGTTTTTCCTTCTCCCATCTCGAGCAACTTATTCGCGACAATTTTTCCCAATTTAAATCGCCTATGAACTCTACAAGCAGCTAATAACGATCCCCATATTCCCACGCATTCTCCCTTTTCCCCCAAATTTAAAATAAAATCGTATGCTTCCTCAACTCGTCCTACTCGGCCTAACATATCGACCACACAACAATAATGTTCATATGAAGGCTTAACCTCGCACTCTCTCTCGATCGACTCGAATATTCGAATCCCTTCCTCTACTAAACCCGAGTAACTACAAGCGGTCAAGATCGCAACTATTGTAATTTCATCGGGTTGGATTCCCAATCGTTTCATCGAATTAAAAACCGATAGAGCTTTCTCGCCATTCCCATGTTGACCGTAAGCCAATATCATATTCGTGTACGTGACCGAATTCTTTTCAATCAACATATTGAATACGTTTTCAGAATAACCGATCGAACCTGATTTCGAATACATGTCGAGTAGAGACGAACCGACAAACACGTTTTGGTCGAGAAAACGACGAATCGCGAAGCTATGTAGTTGTTTCCCGAATCCCAAATGGCAGGCGGGGAGAATCGACGATAAGGTTATCGCGTTTGGTTCTATTTTTTCCTCGAGCATTTGTCTGAAAACCGCAAACGCTTCCTCGGTTAGCCCGTTTTGTGCATTACCTGCGACCATAGAATTCCACGTCGCTTGATCTTTATCAGAAGAAGAGAATATTTTCTTGGCGGAATCGTTTAACCCACATTTAGTGTACATATCGATCAAATAACTTTCCATCCCTTCGAATCGAATTCCATTCCTAACAACATACGAATGCGTTTGTTTCCCAATTGTTTGATTCCTTAAATTCGACGCAGCCGATAGTAAGGCAGTTACAGTTACTCCATCCACTAAGAATCCTTCCTTTTGCATCTCGTATACGAGAATCAACCCTTCTTCGTCGTAACCATTCTGAACAAAACCCGATATGATTGTATTCCATGAAACAACGTCCCTTTTACGCATTTGATTGAAGATATGGAACGACGTTTCTATTGAATTGCACCTAGAGTACATGACGATTAAGGCATTGACGATGATAATCGACGAAATTAATGACTTTTTAATAATACAAGAATGCAGCTGTTGGGCAAAATCCAAACGGAGTAACTGCGAAGCTGCAGTTAGAGCTAATAGGAAAGTGACATTATCTGAAATCGAAGTATCGAGAAAAAGCTCGATAGCTTGAATTGGATGATTGGTTCTTAAATACCCACTTATCATTGTGTTCCAAACCTCTGTATTTCTGTCAGGCATATTATCAAACACCTTACGTGCATCTTCAATGTGACCAAGATCCACATACATTTGAATTGCTGAGCTGACAGAAAACGGATCATTGACAGATTCCTTACCAGATTTCACAAGCAATCCATACATAACATCAGCACTTTTGCAGTCTCCAATTCTAGAAACAGCAGGGAAAGCATTAACGAATGTCACATACGTTGGTTTTATACCAACATTCATCATCTTCATGAAAGCTTCAAGAGCGTAAACGAATCGATTCGTTTTCACATACCATGAAATCAATGTATTCCAAGCAATGACATCTCTCTTACGCATTGTATCGAACACTTTACAAACAACATCATATTTCACAAAATCATCATCATCATCATCATCGATTGAACTTAGACAAGTAGAATACATGTTCAACAGAGAATTCGATACGATTCTACTAGGATTAAAATGAGAACGGAGAACATGTCCATGAACGGCTTTACCTATCTTAAGCCGACGAGTTTCTGCACAGGCTTTGAGAACGGCGGAGTAAGTGTAGAAGTCGGATTCTGTATTAGAAGTCGATTTCATGCGAGAGTAGAGCGAAATAGCTTCATCTGGCTTGCCGTTGCAGACTAAACCAATAATGATTGTGTTCCAAACAACGGTGGTGGGGCGGGGAATTGAATCGAACAGTTGGTAGGCAACGTCAAGTTGGCCATTTTTGCAGAGGTGACTGAGACGATACCTGATGGTCTTTGGTTGAGTTGGGGAGTCGGGAAAATCGTCCGGCGCGCATTGTTCGGAGAGTGGGGAGATGGGTGGAAAGGAAGGAGAATTGTTAAGGGGGAGAGATAGAGAGAAAGATGTAGTCGAGGGAGGTAATGAGAGAGACGAGGAAGAAGGAAAGATGGATAGTGGTCGGAGCATTTGAAGTGGCCTGAGAGGGAAAAGTATGTGTGGTCGCTGCAATTCGTCGGAGGAGGAACATGATAATCGGATGTGAGGTTGAAGAAAGCTAGAATTAATGGGATATACTACTTTGGAGAATTATAAAAATAATATTTGCAAAAATTATAATGAAGGGATAGAATAGTATTGTAATTTTTTTTTTTTTTTTTTTTTTTAAGAGTCGAACAAATCAATTAAACGGTGTCAGGAGAATCTTATAAAATATTCTAACCGGCATTATGAATTTTGTCATTAATCTAGGCTTATTAATATATATATAATGTAATTGACCATTTATATATATATATTTATATATATATATTATAAAAAAAAGTGAGAAATCCGTAAAAATAATGGAAGGATACATATAAAAGTACATCCGATTGAAAATTCTTATTTATTGACTCTTCATTGGATATATGAAAAACAACTTCAAATTGGTAATTTTATCTCTTTTGCTGTTATACACGGACTCGAGAAAAGCACCACCAACACAATCGGAGGATGTGAGTAGCAAACAATCCATCAAAGATTGAGGGAATTATTTGGATCATAAAAATTCGGGATAAAAATTTTGATCCGACTAAATAAGATGCATTATCGAACAAAATACAACACCAACTCAAATTTGAGTGATGAAAAAAAAAAGCATGGCACCCTCAATGTTAGAAAAATTATCGGTGACCAAGAATAAATGTCTTTTCAACTTCTCTAATTAACTACGCAAGTTCGAAACTCAAATATCCATTTACTCTCACATATATATCCAAATTAACTACGCATCTCGATTTGGACACTTTGAATATTAAGCATCATAATAATATATATATATATATATATATATATATATATATATATGAATTAAATTGCGAATTAGGTTAAATATTGAATTTAATCTCTCGGCCTCTTTGGAGCAGTTGGGAATTTAGGGATGGCAATGGGCGGTTCGGGGCGAGGAATACATTTACCATCCTCGTCCCATTTTTAATTCAAAGATTTTTTTATTACCATCCCTATCCCATTCGGTTTTGAAAAATTCTCGCGGAATACAATTTATACCATATTCTCAAAAATAAATAATTTTTTTATAGAATTAAATTATATAAACGAAATTTTTAATATAATATATTTTAATATATATATATAAAATATTATTACAAAGAAATAAATTTAAAACTCTTATAAAATATAATGAATAAATAAATATGTTGGTAATTTTATAAATTTAATGTGTTTTTAGTGTTCGAGCATAATTTGGGTGAAATCGGAACGGTTCGAAGCGGGGAACATAAATATCATCACCGCTCCATCCCGGTCAACTACCAATCAAATTGGGGAAAAACCCATTCCAAACAGGATAATTCGATTCGATTACAATTGACATCTTTAGTTTTGATACCTTATTACTAAATTCTCTGTACTTTATCACAGAGAAGGTGTAATGATTAATATATATATATATATATATATAACATTTTTACACCTCTTTACGAGAGGACACATATAAAGTTTTTTAAACTTGATTTATCTGTTAAGTGTATTTGTGAACTATATATTTAACCCATTAAAATTATTCATAAGGGAGTAGAAGCGAAACATATCCTTCTACAAAAAAAAAAAATATTAAAAATTTATATTAATAAAGTAGTTGTTCTAAAAAGAAGTCCTACTGATCTAAAAAAAAAAAATATTAATATAGAAATCGTACTAATATATCAAGATATATCAAAATAGAAATATATCTATATGATCACGTAATTGTAAGTTTTTTTTATACTTAAAAGCATAACTATCACATAAGGTTGAAATGGTTATGATAATTATTTATTTTTTTTTTTCATTTTTTCAATTTGAAAACGTTACATAATAAATTTATAGTATTGCCATATGAATCATTCATATACAATTAACTCTCTTATTTAAGTTCACAAAATAGTCCAAATTCTTTGGTAGTAAGTTTTTTATGTAATGCATGTGAAGTTAGCCTATTTCCAGTGCATCACAACCTGTCACACTATATATAATGTAATTTTTCCAACATATAAATTTAAAATTCAGATATTTAGAGAACGAGTACAAAATGTACAAAACATTTGTAATTTGAAAACACTATTAATAACAGCTGTAGACACCTGCTTTGAAACATGCTTCATTTCTAATAGGGGAATCTGTTTTTTTCTATTTTTTTTGGTTTGTGATTATTTCAATAATTAAAATCTAACTAAAAAACATCATTTTACTCTTTTCAACCATTATGTCATTCAATTAATTTATTAAAATACTAAAATGCATTTTATTTTAAATTATTATTTTTTATTTTATTATTATTATTATTATTATTATATATTAATGATAAATCATTTAAGTCTTATAACCAAACAAATTATCACGCCATAATTGGTCGAAGATAAAGCATGTAAAACCCTATTTTTCGCCTATACAAGAAAACCCCAAGTGAAAGGGGGATCCATCCCATTTCTCCAATCGAACCAGGTCTAAATTTGAGAAAAAAACAAGGTATTTGATCTTTGTTGTTTATGGTACAGAATTAGTTCAAATCTATAGTAATTTGTCCATTTTTGAAATAAATACGTTCGTTCTTAGTGTGATTAGACATATTTTAGTTTGACGAGTCAAAGTTCAAATCTTGGTAATACAATTATTATTATTATTTTTTTAAAATAATTATTAGTGATAATTTTAAGGATTTAAAAATATTTTTGGTAAAATTACTTAATATAATAATAAAATAATAATTTAAAATAAATAATATTTTTGTATTTTGAGTAATGAATTGAGTGATGTGATTAATGAGAGAAAAATGAAAAAATGTTTAGGTGGTTAAATTATTTAAATAACTCAAATCGAAGCATGCCTAATAAAAGAAATGACTTACAAAATTTTCATACCATTTCTTTTAAAGGAAAAAATGTTGAGAGACACTTTTTTTTATTAATTCATGTGAATATGCTTACTAAAATTTATTATACATTATAAATGTTACATCTCAGAAAAATACACTAACCAATTGTTAAATTTTGTCTTAAGTTTTTGTCAGAATTATTTATTAGTGATATTAAATATTATTTAACAATAACCCATTAATCTATAATTTCTCACCACTTTCCATATTTTTTATTTTTATTTTCCTTCTCTCTAATAATTGAATTTATACCATTATTTATGTCTCCTCCCCTTCATCATTTCTAGCAACCATACCAAGAGGCTGAAATAATGGAAGGCTCCTCATTGGTTAATCCTCTCCCAAGAAGGTACCCCTTTAAGACCATATTATTAATTTTCTTCTATTTTTTTTTTATCCTCAAACTTGATTTTTGATTCTTCTAATTGACCACAACTTAGGCTAGAAGGGAAAGTTGCCCTAATAACCGGTGGAGCTAGCGGTATAGGGGCATGCACATCCCGATTGTTCGTCAAGCATGGTGCCAAGGTCATTGTCGCAGATATTCAAGATGAGCTCGGCCGATCCCTTTGCGACGAAATCGGAGACGAGGATACGATCTCTTTCGTCCACTGCGACGTCAGCATCGAGGCTGACGTGGAAATGGCGGTTGATACAACCGTTTCAAAATTTGGAAAACTTGACATAATGTTTAGCAATGCGGGCATCACAGGGAACATGGATTCTCAAATTAGTTCGCACGAGAACGAAGAATTGAGACGGGTTGTAGATGTTAACCTAATTGGTTCCATTTGGACTGCCAAACATGCATCTAGGGTCATGATCCCGACCAAGAGCGGGGTTATTCTATTCACTTCGAGCGTTTGTTCGGTGACTTTTGGAGTTGTTAACCATGCTTATTCCGTATCCAAACTAGGCATAGTGGGATTGACAAAAAACTTGTGTATTGAATTGGGAAAAGATGGTATTAGGGTTAATTGCATTTCTCCTTTTGGCGTGGCCAGCCCGATGCTCCAAAGCACTCTCGAAATGGATAAGGAGAAGGTCGAAGAGTTTGTCAAAAAGATTGCAAACTTGAGAGGACAATCGGTTGAGGTTGATGACGTGGCAAACGCGGCACTTTACCTAGGAAGCGATGAATCGAAGTATGTAAGTGGATTAAACCTAGTAATTGATGGAGGATATAGCTTAACAAATGGAACTCTTTTAGCAGTTCTAAAGGATCTAACTGGTTGAATCTAGCTATTATTTAGAGCTTGTTTGTTATGTGATATTCCGATCTTAGCACATTGGAGCTTGTTTGTTTGATCTTGGGGTTTTTTTAATTTTATCTAGTTTGGATTAAATTATTGTTTGACTTTAAAAAAAAAAAATTAAGAGCTTAATAACTATTCTATCATCTAAATAAATAGCTGGTTGGATCCTCTATCTCCTCATAGAAAAAGAAAATTCAATCATTTAAAAAAATAATAATAATAATTACATTTTTGTCCCTCTCCATTTCCGTAAGAGTGAATGTGAAAGGGCAACCCCAAGGGCTAAATCACTTGTCTGCTCCCAAATTTTATATGTTTCTTCTCATATAGAGGAGGGGCAAAGCAGTAATTATAATTATTCTTTTTTTTAAATTACTGTTTTTTTTCATGTGAAGGGAAACAGAAAAAAATTCGGAGCAAATGATCCTATCCTTATAAATATCCTCAAAATAGATAGAGAAAAAATATTAAATAAAAAATATTTTTTGTATCTCTAAATAGATTTCTGAATTGAAAAGAAGTAAAATATTGGATTTTAAGTAAAAACCCTACCAAAATATATATGTCAAACAAGCTCTTGTAGGGTAAAGTTCAAACTGATTTATACATAGAGAAAAATAAATTGATCTTGTAATGTGATTTATTTTATTGTTTGATAAATTATATAAAAAGATATATTTTTATTTTTGTTATTTTAGAGAAAAACTAATTTTAATAATAAAATATTTTAAATAAATATATGAAATTGATCATATTTCTCCTATTTTGTTTTGTCAAATGATAATTACTTTTAAAATTTTAATTAAAACTTAATTTTAATTTTGAAATATTTATAAAACTAAGAATATATGGACCGGTCTCATTTGAAACTAAAATAAGAATAAATATAGTAGATATGATAATTTAATTTCCTTAAAAGAGAAAATTGGAAAAAAAATATTTTTTATTAATAGTTCCAAATTCATAACTTTCTACATAAAATTAACTAATTAACTTAATAATAATAATAAAACAAACTTTAATTATTTAACTTTCTTAAAACCAATCTAATAATAATAAAAACAAAAACAAGAATATTTTTTAATATTGAAAATATGTTTTAATTTTTGAATCTTTTTATTTGTAGATATATTAATTTGAATAAGTGATTTTAAATTAAATAAATTATGTTTAAATTATATATGGGATTTAAATATGTATAATTCAAAATAAATAATTGTAATTTTAATTTATAATTTTGTAATTAAAAAATATATTTTAAATAAATAATTATAAAATATATTTTTTAATTTATAATAAAAGCTAATTATAATGAAAGTAAGAAATATTATACCTTGTTTTTTTGAAAACAATTACGATAAACACTCTTAAATTTTGTTATATATATTGTGATATAAGTAAAAATAATATTGATTAAGATTTAAATATTAAAGTTGAATTTTTTCTATAAAATAATATATTTACAAAATCACATTAAATTTTTAAAAAAAATGAATAATGATTTCTTGAATAATTTAGATTATTTTGAATCATGTTTTTTCTAAATAACTTCAGAAAACATTGAAGTTGAGGAAGCCTATCATATAGGCCCGTTTGGAGACTTAGTATTATCTGTTACATAACTATTTTATTTTATGTTATTAGAAAACTGAATAAATATACTGCTGAGTGAATAATTAATTTAGTTATATTTAATTGGAAATATCACAAATTGACTTAATAACTAAAAATATATAATAAAGGTGTTACATGTATATTTTTTAATTACTACGCTGTTTTTTCAAATAATTAAGAGATAAAAAAAATTAGATAAATAATATAATTACTTTTATTTATTTTCAAAACATTCTAAAAAAAGGACAATAAAAATCTAAATACATGCATATGCATGTTATTATTTTATATTATAAATAATAATAAACATATATCTCATTAACTTAATAGCAATAATAAATGTCTAATACATGTAAGAAATTATTGGTTCCCGACACAAAGGACATAAATTGCTCTTCTTCATCCAATTGGTAATGCAACAATTGTGAAAATGATGATTGCAATGTTGCATCTTATTAAGATCCTCTCCTATATTGTAATTCTCGAGACAAATTGTGCAAGTTTCTTTTTCTTCCTTTTCCGAAGCTTTGGACTTATTCTCATCCATGATATCGTATATGTCGTATTTTAAAAAACAATGCATTAAGAAACGACAAACAATTTTACTTTTCACTAGCATGCTTTCGATGGAATCTTGTACTTGTGTCCTTGCATCCAATTGCACATCAGATCGACGGAGCCATTCTCGAACACGATATATCATCTCATGTTTGTGAAGGTGTTTGAATCGGGTTGAAATTCTTGGACCAATCTCAGCATCAATAATGAAGTCATCTCTTGTGTTTAGATTCCATTCTCCCTTCACGTTTACCATAGTAATATCGATGGTAAATGTGGGTAATTGGTCGATTTTGAAAGTGTTGTTGTCGAGCTTGACGATGATACGAACATTGTGATAATTATCTAAAGATGCAACCGGTAACATTGCCATTTTGGAATAAGTAGGGGATTTTTTAGAGAAGAAAAATTGAATATGATTAAATTTGAGTGATGTATAAATTTATATAGAGCTCAACAAACCAAATATGTAGGAACAAGATTAGAAATAGAAAATATAATATATTTAATTATATTCTTATTGAAAATAAATTTACAATACAAAATTTTAATTAATTTTAAAATTTGAAATTCTTATAAATTGAAATTGAATATATATTTGAACTAAGTTTTTTGAATATTAAGAATCTTATTTATTTTTAAATACAATAAATAAAGAATAATTTTAATAGTCTAACATACATCTTAATTTTATATATACTGAAATTTTGTACTGAATTTTAGAATTTGTTGAATATTTTTATTAGAAAAATAATATTTTTTATTCTAATTTAATTGTTACCAATCTCCTCCATTAATATAATTATGATTCGGTCAAAATTTATCGATCTCACCATTGATTTATAAAAAGTAATTAACATTTATCTAAAATATTATTAAATAAAAATGCTGAAATAAAATTTAAAAGAAAAGAAAAATTCAATAAAAATAAAATAGTAAAATATATTTTAATTAAAAATAAGTTTAAAATGCTACAAAATTGCCCAAATATATCTCTAACAAACTTTATATTTTATCAAATATAAATTCCATAATCAATAAAAAGAGTAGTTTTATTATATCTGTAAATATATAAAAAAAAATAATTAAATATATTAGAGTATGTATAAAACAAATATTTCCCAATTCGGTTAACAATGTTACTTTTTCTTTATCTCTTTTAGAATCGATCCTTATTCATTTGCATTCCTGTCTGTAAAAAAAAATTGCTTTCGAAACCAACATGCCATACAATCGCGGTTTCTCTTTGCCTGTTGTCGCAGGACACCCTTATTAAGACTTTGATCCTAAACAGCTTTTACCTGATTAATAATTGTTGCTGATAATAGGTTCATGTCAATGTTCGCGTTTTTTTAACTTTTTTTTATGGTATAACTTGTGAGCTTAAATATTAATTGTCATAAAATTGAAAGTTGTAACCCTTTATTATCTTTATACAATTAGAGCTTATTTAATTATTAAAAGATCCAATAGTCAAAGCCAACATTTTGTATCAGAGCTAGGTTGAAGAACATGTCGTCGGCAAGATCAAGAGATGTGGCGGCAATGAAGATTGGAAGAGAAGATAACGTGACGCTCTCCTATCCGTTACTCACGAAGAGTAACTACTCAGTGTGGGCGTTGAAGATGCATGTAAACTTACAAGAACACGGAGTGTGGGAAGTCGTGATGTTCGACAATGTCGACGAACGTATGGATAGAATGGCTCTCGCGTCCATCTATCAAACACTCCCCGAGGACGTCCTTCTCATGGTGGATGAGAAGAATTCCGCCAAGCTAGCGTGAAAGACGCTAAAGACAATGCATTTTGGAGTGGAGAGAGTCAAGGAGGCATAAGTGTAAACATTGAAGACACAATTCGAGGCAATTTGCATGAAGAATGGGGAATCGGTGGATGATTTCGCCATAAAATTGACATCCATCATGATTGGTATCCGCTCGATGGAAGAGAAGGTGGAGGAGATCTCCATCGTCAAGAAGTTCCTTAGAGCCTTACCACAAACATATATGCATATCGTTACAGTGATCGAGAATTTGTTGACCTCAAGAATATGACCGTCGAGGAGATTATCGATCGTCTCAAAGTCCACGAGGATAGACTTCGCGGCTACAGAGACCAAGAGGAGGAACACATATTGCTCACGCATGATGAATGGATGTCACGAATGAAGAAAAACAGAGAAGCATATTTTTCTTCTGGATCGTCGAGTCGTAGCGGCAACGGTGCAGATAAGCGAGGTCGTGGCAAAGGGCGAGGTGGAGGTCGAGGTCATGGAGAAAGCTCATCTCGACATGAAGACACTAAGCCCCGCAAAGACAAGAGCATAATGAAGTGTTAAGCTTGTTAAAAGTACGGGCACTACGCGTCTGATTTCCATAACCAAAGGCCCAAGTGCCCAACGATGAAGCAAACCTCACAAGCTCCCATGACAAAGAGCCAACATTAATGTTTGTCAAGGAAGTGACGAACACTTTTCCCGAAGACGAGGAGACAAACCTTGAAGAGCTTGAGCAAGAATCGTCCAACGAGGAACCAGATGTGGTGGTGCTCAATGAAGAGAAAGTCACGGAGAATCTCCTCGTAAGTGGCGATGAGTATAATCACACCGACGTGTGGTACATTGACAATGGATCAAGCAATCATATGACGAGTCATCGAGAGAAGTTCAATGAGCTAGATGAGAAAATCACCAGAATTATGAAGTTTAGAGACGGCTCACTCGTTGAGATCAAGGGTCGATGATCCATATTGTTCGAATGCAAGAATAGAGATCAACGTATAATGACTGAGGTATATTACATTCCAAAATTGAAATGTAATATTATAAGTCTCGGTCAGATGACAGAAAAGGGCAACACGATCATCTTAGTTAGCTCACTCCTAAAGATGTTATACCAAAATGGTGTTCTATTGATGAAGGTGGAGAAATCGAAAAATCGATTATACAATATTTCTCTTAAAATGAGGCAATCCGTTTCTCTATTAACATCGTTAGTAGACCCATCTTGGTTATGGCATGCGAGACTTGGGCACGTAAACTTTTATGCGCTTAAGATGATGGGGGAGAAGGAAATGGTTATAGGGTTGCCCAAGATCACACACCCCGACCAAGTGTGTGAGAGTTGCATGATTGCAAAGTAAACAAGGCTACCATTTCCTGCCCAAGCAAACTTTCGTGTTGAACATACCCTACAACTTGTGCACACGGATTTGTGTGGTCCGATCACCCCTCCATCACTCGCCAGTAACAAGTATTTTCTTCTACTTGTTGATGATTATAGTCGTTGGATGTGGGTGTACATGCTTAGAGAAAAAGGAGAAGCTTTTGAAGCATTCAAGAAGTTTAAGAGGCTCGTTGAGAATAAGTCCAAGCATAAACTAAAAACTTTGCATACTTATTGAGGTGGAGAGTTAACATCACAGAAATTTGCGGAGTTTTACAAAGAGGAAAGAGTTGAATGTCACCTCACGACACCATACACTCCATAACAAAACGACGTGGTGGAGAGAAGAAATCGTACCGTGATGGGTGCTGCGAGGAGCTTACTCAAGAGCATGTAGGTACCGATAAACCTCTGGGGAGAGGCAGTACGACATGCAGTTTATCTCTTGAACCGCTTGCCGACAAAGGTGCTAGGAATTTGCACTCCTTACTAGGCATGGACCGGTAAGCGACCTCATCTAGAGCACTTGAGAGTATTTGAGTGTACCGAACATGTTAAGAGAATGGGACCACATCTCAAGAAGCTTGATGATCGAAGTCAAGCCATGGTGTACCTTGGTGTTGAAGACGGAAGCAAGGTGCACATGTTTCTTGATTCAGCTTGTAGGAAAATCCGTGTGAACAGAGATGCCATTTTCGAGAAGGAGAAGAAATGAGAGTGGTGCAACGACAACAACAAACTCGTACAAAATTCTGTAGAGTTCGGAATGCTACGAGATGTCTATGCGGAGGCACCACTAATAGAGATGGATCTTGATGAATTGATGTTTCTCACCACCGACGAGTCAACATATCACGAGGCGATAGTCGAAGAGTCGTGGAATGAGGTCATGAACAAAGAGCTCGAGTCTATCTGGAAGAATAAGACATGAGAGCTCACCGACTTACCATCCTCTCACAAGACTATCGGGTTAAAGAGTGTTTTCAAGTTGAAAAGAGACAGCGAAAGAAAAATCATCAAGCATAAAGAGAGATTGGTAACAAAAGACTATGTGCAAAAGCGAGAGGATGATTTTGAGTATAACTTTGCACCGGTGGCGAAACTTGACATAGTCAAGCTAATTTTTTCCATCGCAGCTCACCGTGGATGGGAGATTCACAACTTTGATGTTATATCAGCATTTTTCAATGATGACATTGAAGAAGATATATTAATTTGAATAAGTGATTTTAAATTATATAAATTATGTTTAAATTATATATGAGATTTAAATATGTATAATTCAAAATAAATAATTGTAATTTTAATTTATAATTTTGTAATTGCAAAATATATTTTAAATAAATAATTATAAAATATATTTTTTAATTTATAATAAAAGCTAATTATAATGAAAGTAAGAGAAATTATACCTTGTTTTGTTGAAAAAAATCCCGATAAACACTCTTAAATTTTGTTATATATATTGTGATATAAGTGAAAATAGTATTGATTAAGATTTAAATATTAAAGTTGAATTTTTTTATAAAATAATATTACTCATTTGTTATATTTACAAAATCACGTTAAATTAAAAAAAAAATGAATAATGATTTCTTGAATAATTTAGATTATTTTGAAACATGTTTTTTCTAAATAACTTCAAAAACATTGAAGTTGAGGAAGCCTATTATATTATTATATAGGCCCGTTTGGAGACTTAGTATTATCTGTTACATAACTATTTTATTTTATGTTATTAGAAAACTGAATAAATATACTGCTGAGTGAATAATTAATTTAGTTATATTTAATTGGAAATATCACAAATTTACTTAATAACTAAAAATATATAATAAAGGTGTTACATGTATATTTTTTAATTACTATGCTGTTTTTTCAAATTATTAAGAGATAAAAAAAATTAGATAAATAATATAATTACTTTTATTTATTTTCAAAACATTCTAAAAAAGGACAATAAAAATCTAAATACGTTATTATTTTATATTATAAATAATAATAAACATATATCTCATTAACTTAATAGCAAAAATAAATGTCTAATACATATAAGAAATTATTGGTTCCCGACACAAAGGACATAAATTGCTCTTCTTCATCCAATTGGTAATGCAACAATTGTGAAAGTGATGATTGCAATGTTGCATCTTATTAAGATCCTCTCCTATATTGTAATTCTCTAGACAAATTGTGCAAGTTTCTTTTTCTTCCTTTTCCGAAGCTTTGGACTTATTCTCATCCATGATATCGTATATGTTGTATTTTAAAAAACAATGCATTAAGAAACGACACACAGTTTTACTTTTCACTAGCATGCTTTCGATGGAATCTTGTACTTGTGTTCTTGCATCCAATTGCACATCAGATCGACGGAGCCATTCTCGAACACGATATATCATCTCATGTTTGTGAAGGTGTTTAAATCGGGTTGAAATTCTTGGACCAATCTCAGCATCAATAATGAAGTCATCTCTTGTGTTCAGATTCCATTCTCCCTTCACGTTTACCATAGTAATATCGATGGTAAATGTGGGTAATTGGTCGATTTTGAAAGTGTTGTTGTCGAGTTTGACGATGATACGAACATTGTGATAATTATCTAAAGATGCAAGCGGTAACATTGCCATTTTGGAATAAGTTGGGGATTTTTTTAGAGAACAAAAATTGAATATGATTAAATTTGAGTGATGTATAAATTTATATAGAGCTCAACAAACCAAATATGTAGGAACAAGATTAGAAATAGAAAATATAATATATTTAATCATATTCTTATTGAAAATAAATTTACAATACAAAATTTTAATTAATTTTAAAATTTGAAATTCTTATAAATTGAAATTGAATATAAATTTGAACTAAGTTTTTTGAATATTAAGAATTTTATTTATTTTTAAATACAATATATAAAGAATAATTTTAATAGTCTATCATACATCTTAATTTTATATATACTGAAAATTTCTATTATTATCTTTTAGACATGTACTGAATTTTAGGATTTGTTGAATAATTTTATTAAAAAAAATAATATTTTTTATTCTTATTTAATTGTTACCAATCTCCTCCATTAATATAACTATGATTCGGTCAAAATTTATCGATCTCACCATTGATTTATAAAAAGTAATTAACATTTATCTAAAATATTATTAAATAAAAATGCTGAAATAAAATTTAAAATAAAAGAAAAATTCAATAAAAATAAATTAAAAGGTTGAAAAATAAAATAGTAAAATATATTTTAATTAAAAAAAATTTAAAATATACCCCTAAATAAAAGTTTGCCCAAATATATCTCTAACAAACTTTACATTTTATCAAATATAAATACCATAATCAATAAAAAGAGTAGTTTTATTATACCCCTAAATATAACAAAAATAATTATATATATTAAAGTATGTACAAAAAAACAAATATTTCAATGTTACTTTTTCTTTACCTCTTGTAGAATCGATCCTTATTCATTTGCATTCCTGTCTATAAAATTGCTTTCGAAACCGACATGCCATACAATCGCGGTTTCTCTTTGTCTATTGTCGCAGGACCACCTTTATTAACTGACTTTGATCCTAAATATGTATAAGTAATTTAGAGTTTCTAATCTAATTACTTCTTTATAAGGTTGTTGGTAAATGTTGATAATACAATACTTAAGATTCTCAAGATTTCAAGATTTTTTTCTTTTTAGCAAATATCTATTTTTCAGAGTTTCATATCTTCATAGATGTTCTTAAAAGATCCAATAGTCAAAGCCAATATTTGGTATCAGAGCTAGGTTAAAGAACATTCCGTCGACAAGATCAAGAGATGTGGCGGCAATGAAGATTGGAAGAGAAGAGAACGTGACGCTCTTCTATCTGTTACTCACGAAGAGTAACTACTTAATGTGGGCGTTGAAGATGCAGGTAAACTTACAAGAACAAGGAGTGTGGGAAGTCGTGATGCTCGATGATGTCGACGAACGTATGGATAGAATGGCTCTCGCCTCCATCTATCAAGCACTCCCCGAGGACGTCCTTCTAATGGTGGATGAGAAGAATTCTGCCAAGCTAGCGTGGGAGACGCTAAAGACAATGCATGTTGGAGTGGAGAGTGTCAAGGAGGCATAAGTGCAAATCTTGAAGACACAATTCGAGGCAATTTGCATGCAGAATGGGGAATCGGTGGATGATTTCACCATGAAATTGACATCCATCATGATTGGTATCCGCTCGTTGGAAGAGAAGGTGGAGGAGATCTCCATCGTCAAGAAGTTCCTTAGAGCCTTACCACAAACATATATGCAGATCGTTACAGTGATCGAGAATTTGCTGACCTCAAGAATATGACCGTCAAGGAGATCATCGGACGTCTCAAAGTCCACGAGGATAGACTTCGCGGCTACAGAGACCAAGAGGAGGAACACATATTGCTCACGCATGATGAATGGATGTCACTAATGAAGAAAAACGGAGAAGCATATTTTTCTTTTGGATCGTCGAGTCGTAGCGGCAACGGTGCAGATAAGCGAGGTCGTGGCAAAGGGCGAGGTGGAGGTCGAGGTCATGGAGAAAGCTCATCTTGACGTGAAGACACCAAGCCCCGCAAAGACAAGAGTATAGTGAAGTGTTAAGCTAGTTAAAAGTACGGGCACTACGCATCTGATTTCCATAACCAAAGGCCCAAGTGCCCAACGATGAAGCAAACCTCACAAGCTCCCATGACAAGGAGCCAACATTAATGTTTGTCAAGGAAGTGACGAACACTTTTCCCGAAGACGAGGAGACAAACCTTGAAGAGCTTAAGCAAGATTCGTGCAAAGAGGAACCAGATGTGGTGGTGCTTAATGAAGAGAAAGTCATGGAGAACCTCCTCGCAAGTGGCGATGAGTATAATCACACCGACGTGTGGTACATTGACAATGGATCAAGCAATCATACGACGGGTCATCGAGAGAAGTTCAATGAGCTCGACGAGAAAATCACCGGAATTATGAAGTTTGGAGACGGCTCACTCGTCGAGATTAAGGGTCGATGATCCATATTGTTCGAATGCAAGAATAGAGATCAACGTATAATGAATGAGGTATATTACATTCCAAAATTGAAAAGTAATATTATAAGTCTCGGTCAGATGACATAAAAGGGCAACACGATCATCTTAGTTAGCTCGCTCCTAAAGATGTTAGACCAAAATGGTGTTCTATTGATGAAGGTGGAGAAATCGAAAAATCGGTTATACAAGATTTCTCTTGAAATGAGGCAATCTGTTTCTCTATTAACATCGCTAGTAGACCCATCTTGGTTATGGCATGCGAGACTTGGGCACGTAAACTTTTTTTTTTCGCTTAAGATGATGGGGGAGAAGGAGATGGTTATAGGGCTGCCCAAGATCACACACCCCGACCAAGTGTGTGAGAGTTGCATGATTGCAAAGTAAACAAGGCTACCATTTCCTGCCCAAGCAAACTTTCGTGTTGAGCATCCCCTACAACTTGTGCACGCGGATTTGTGTGGTCTGATCACCCCTATATCACTCGCCGGTAACAAGTATTTTCTTCTACTTGTTGATGATTATAATCGTTGGATGTGGGTGTACATGCTTAGAGAAAAAGGAAAAGCTTTTTAAGCATTCAAGAAGTTTAAGAGGCTCATTGAGAACAAGTCCAAGCACAAACTAAAAACTTTGCATACTAATCAAGGTGGAGAGTTAACATCACAGAAATTTGCGGAGTTCTACAAAGAGGAAGGAGTCGAATGTCACCTCACGGCACCATACATTCCACAACAAAATGACGTGGTGGAGAGAAGAAATCGTACCGTGATGAGTGCTGCGAGAAGCTTACTCAAGAGCATGTAGGTATCGATAAACCTCTAAGGAGAGGCAATACAACATGTAGTTTATCTCTTAAACCGCTTGCCGACAAAGGTGCTACGAACTCTCACTCCTTACTAGGCATGGACCGGTAAACGACCTCATCTAGAGCACTTGAGAGTATTTGGGTGTACCGAACATGTTAAGACAGTGGGACCACATCTCAAGAAGCTTGATGATCGAAGTGAAGCCATGGTGTACCTTAGTGTTGAAGACGGAAGCAAGATGCACATGTTTCTTGATTCAGCTTGTTGGAAAATCCGTGTGAACAAAGATGCCATTTTCGAGAAGGAAAAGAAATGGGAGTGGTGCAACGACAACAACAAGCTCGTACAAAATTTTGTGGAGTTCAGAATCCTACGAGATGTCTATGTTGAGGCACCACTAATAGAGATGGATCTTGATGAATTGCTGTTTCTCACCACCGACGAGCCAACATATCACGAGGTGATAGTCGAAGAGTCGTGGAATGAGGTCATGAACAAAGAGCTCGAGTCTATCAGGAAGAATAAGACATGAGATCTCACCGACTTACCATCCGATCACAAGACCATCGGGTTAAAGTGGGTTTTCAAGTTAAAAAGAGACAGCGAAAGAAAAATCATCATGCACAAAGAGAGATTGGTAGCAAAAGACTATGTGCAGAAGCAAGATGATGATTTTGATTAGAACTTTGCACTGGTGGCGAAACTTGACACAGTCAAGCTAATTTTTTCCATTGCAGCTCACCGTGGATGGGAGATTCACCACTTTAATGTTATATCAGCATTTTTCAATGGTGACATTGAAGAAGAAGTCTATGTCACTCAACTTGAAGGCTTCATCGCCAAGAATAAAGAGCACAAGGTGTAAAAGTTATACAAGGCTCTCTACGGACTACGTCAATCACCAAGTGCGTGGAGCACTTGCCTCAACAATAGAATGATGAGTCTCGGTTTCATGAAGTGTTCTTAAGAGAAGGATGTGTAAACGAGAAACCATGGAGAAGAAGTACTTATTGTTGGTGTATACGCCGATGACTTGCATCGTGACAAGATCAAGCGTCAAGAGTGTTGATGAGTTCAAAAAATAGATGATGAAGGAGTTCGAGATGAGTGATCTCGGGATACTCTCGTACTATTTTGGTATAGAGGTGGACCAGAAGAAAGATAACATCGATGTGAAACAGGAAACTTATGTAGAGAAGGTGTTGAAACAATTTGCAATGAAGGATTGCAACTCGAGCAAGTATCCTATGGAAACAAATTTGCAGCTTAGATAGAATGTGGAAGGAAGCTTAGTGGATCCGAAGGAGTATAGACGTTTCATAGGGTGTCTCAGGTACTTGACGCACACTCGACCCAATATGTATTATGCAATTGTCATAGTGAGTCGATACATGGAGAAACCTACCACTCTACACCAAAAGGCAGTAAAACACATTCTTCGTTACGTGAAGGGAACAACGAGCTATGTGATTCAGTTAAGAAGAGGACGAGAAGTTTAATAATTCGTTGGTTTTACTAACAACGACATAACCGGTGACACAGCCGATAGAAAAAGCACTAGAGGGATGGTGTTTTATCTCAACGGGAATTTGATCACCTAACAATCTCAAAAGCAACGAACTATTGTTTTATCTTCATGTGAGACGGAGTTTATGGCAACTACTGCAACATCATGTCAAGGACTTTGGCTAAGAAACTTGTTGAGAGAGGTGCTAGGATGCGAGCCGAGGCCGATAACCCTTTATGTCGACAACAAGTCCGCAATAACATTAATGAAGAATCATATGGTTCATGGACGTATAAAACACATCGACACTCAGTTCTACTTCATCCGTGAATGCGTCGAGAACCGACAGATCGTTGTAGAGTTCGTAGGAACTAGAGAGCAGTGTGCAAACATTCTCACTAAGGCACTAACAAGAGTCAAATTTGCAGAGATGCGAAAGCTGCTCAGTGTGAAGAATCTCAAACCAAATCAAGCTTACGGGGGAGATTGTGAGTTTAAGCATTGATTGTTAGAAAATTGAAAGTTGTAGGCCTTTATTGTCTTTTATACAATTAGGACTTATTTAATTATTAATAGGCTTGGTCTGTATGTATAAGTAATTTAAGGTTTCTAGGCTAATTACTTTTTTATAAGAGTTGTTTGTAAAGGTTGATAATACAACACTTAAGATTTTCAAGACTTTTTCCTTTTTAGCAAATATCTATTTTCCAGAGTTTCATATCTTCATAGTTGTTCTTAAAAGATCTAATAGTCAAAGCCAACATAACTGACCCAACCATCCTCACTGGTTTTGCTTAAGGAAAAAAATATAATCGAAAACTTAGATACATTCTTCAAGTTTTAGAGAAACTTGAATTACATCTATATATCTAAAAGAGGTCTTCCGAACATATTTACAAACTGTCTGAAATTTATCTAACACCAACTGAAAAAATCATTTTCAAACTCATTTTAAACAATAATTATTCTCCAACCGAAAATTCATTCTCAAACCTAAAAATATATTATTAGAATATTCTTCTTTACATCAATTTTTATAATTTTTTAATATCACCAATATATTTTATAATGTTATAAATTACACCACAATATTTTAATATCAACCTAGTATTTTAAATTTGATTATAAATTAATAAAAAAATTTATTAAAAATTCAAAAAATTACGATACACAAACTAAAATATATACATCTGAGATTGAAATAAAAAATTATTCGTACAAATAAAAAAAATTCATTACACGACAAAAAAATTACATTTAAACAAACATTAATAAAAAAATAAATTAAACATCATTAAAAACAAACATCGATAATTTTTAGTTTTTTTTATCAATATTATTTATTATTATAAATTTATTATATTTAAAAAATATTAATAAAAATATATAGGATAAAAACCAAAAAATTAAATATATAAATAAATTATATAAAAAAGTTAAATTAATATAATATTTACTTAAATTAAAGGTTAAAAGACTAAATTAAATATTTGAAATAAATGATATATAAAAGTTAAATATTCAAATTAAATTATTTATAAACTTTAAGGACTGTTTTAAAATTTAATAAAAATTTTGGGATAACAACTGTACAAACACATATATGCGTTGTGTTCAGATAGAGAAAGAAGAAATATCCATTTTGCATATGGGTTTGGCTATCAGCTGGAGGAAAAAAAAAGCTTTGGGTATGCGTTTTGGATTCGGTTGGAGATGGTTTAACCTATCATACCTTTCATAATCAGGAGTTTTTAACAAATTTAAGTATACTTCAATGTTTATTTATCTAATTATTAAAAAATGATAAAACTTATCTTTATCTATTAGTTTTATTCAGAATTATTTTTATATTTTTTTTAAGTCTGTCATAAATTTTTTTTAAGCTCACCTAATCATATTTTCTGGGTCGTTCTTGTCTTTCATACTAAACATATTTGGATTTGTATCGAAATATTCAAGTGCAAATTTTTTTCAAATAGATATGAATTAGGAGAAATAGACAGAAAAAGTATTTCCAAATAAAGTTATATTGTATGACAGCAAATAGTTTTGTTGCCCTTTTGAGTTTACACCGGCTCACATTTAGATTATTTAGTTAGAGCCCATGGTTCATAATAGGAAGAAGTGAAACTTAATGATGGGCACTCACTTAAGAAAATGCAAATTAATCTCTTTCTCTGTATCTGGATCAAATAAGCTTCAGTGTCCAAATGTGATCTCATAATAGGCATTTGGATCCATATGAGAAATTTGACCAAAACAAATTGATCCAAAAGAATCCATGATATGAAAGCGCCATTGAAACCCTAATAAGCACCAAATATATCTAAATCCATTACAAGGTAAAATTTAAGAGCTCGAGCATATAGTTTAGCCTATCAGTGTAGTCCGGATAGATTTTGTGAAAAGATTTAACACAAGCATATTTCAAATCCTAGCTAGCTCCGCCCATGATCACACAAACCCATTCGAATTTCTTCAATGAAGTACAACCAAAGCCAAAGCTAGCACACCTTCATTATTTTAGACTCATTAAGCTTCATCAATTACATAAACAAGCTCTCCACCCTTAAATCATTCACAACCTTGAAGCAAACCCAAAAAAACATTTATCAAATTAAGGCGGATTTCAGAGCAACTTTTGTCTCAATAAATTTTGTTAGACTGCTCATCTTTTTGTTCTCCACTCCTCCTTTGAATCGAATGCCTATTCACTTCTTTTTGTCTTTCTTAATTAATAACATTTGCATATGTTTAAATAAAACAAAAAAGTGTTTAGTAGACAAAAGTGATCATATAGGTAAAATGATAAAAGTTTGACTATATATACAATTGTCATTAAAAAAACGGAATATCAAAGTTTGACGCAGCAATCCATGATGATAGACGTGTGAGGACATAAATATAAGTAAATTATAACAATTAAATTATTTTCACTAAGTTTAAGGGTATTTATAAAACCATAAAACAACTTTAAGAATAATTTTGAATATTTAAACCATTGACTGTATCTTCGTCTTCCTTTCCACGACCCTTCCTAAAGAGAGAGAAAAATACCATATTTGACGATTCAAACACGGTCCCGGTCCCGGTCCGGCAGCCTGTCAAACAAACCGTCTCTATTTCTCTCTTTAATCCTCCCCCACCTCTTCTTTCCCCATAACCCATCTCTCTCATTCTCTCTCCCCAATCAATTTAAAAAAATGAACAATCTTTTCTCCAGCTCTTTCTCCCATTTCCGGAACGAATCCGCCGGAAACGTACAAATATCCGGTGGAAGCACCGGCGGTGTAAATCTAGATAAGTTCTTTGAAGATGTAGAATCCGTTAAAGATGATCTTCAAGAGCTTGAATCTCTACATGGTAGTCTTCAGAGCTCACATGAACAGAGTAAGACACTTCATAATGCTAAGGCCATTAAAGACCTTCGAGCTAGAATGGATGCTGATGTTAGCACCGCTTTGAAGAAAGCAAAGGTGATAAAAGTACGTCTTGAGGCTTTGGATCGAGCCAATGCTGCTAATCGAAGCCAACCGGGTTGTGGGCCGGGGAGTTCTTCTGATCGAACTCGATCCTCTGTTGTTAATGGTCTTCGTAAGAAATTGCAGGATTCTATGAACTCTTTTAATGGTCTTCGACAACAGATTGCTGAGGAATATCGTGAGACGGTTCAACGAAGGTATGTTTAATCAAAATTCTTACTTTATATTTTTCTAAGTTTGATTTTATAAATATTTGTTAGAAAACACACTTTATTTTAAATAGTTTTATAGTTTTATAGTTTCTAACTTTCTGCGGCCCATCAAGTAAGAATATGTTTAACAAATGAGTCAAGTCTTAAACTAGTTTGTAATCTTGAACTTGGGTTGAGGTCGAACTAATAAATTTGAGCTCGATTATTATCTACAATCTCGGCTAAATTCGAAAAACCTTAAATTAAAATTTTAAATATTTATAAAAAAATATTTTTTAAAATTTAATATTAAAATCAATAAAAATATATTATTTATTAACATGCTTGTAAAAGTACGACAAATCATCGATCAAATATTATATGAGCTCGACTCGAATATTAAACGAGTTGACTCGAGCTCGACTCGAACTTGGTCAAAGTCAAACTAAAATCAAGCTTTGACCGAGCGACTTTCAAGCGTTTCAAGAGCATCTTGACTCTTTTGCATATCTGTTTAATTGAAAATTTACAATTTTTCATAAACAATCCCGATTTTTTCAAAATAATAAGTCAATGTGGTTTGAAATCTTTAATTTGCTGAAATTCAATACTTAAATAAGTGAAATAAATATTTTATTTATTTATAATAAATTAATGTTGTTTAAAACGGTTAAAAGACAAAATATTATTTTGTATAACTTTAACTATAAAGTTCTAAATTTTAAAATTTAAATAAAAAAAATCAAAATCCAAAATGATTCCTATGAGTAGCTCTAGTTTGACAATAGAACCAGCTAATTTTATAGTTGTAATAATAAACTTCTAATATTTTTCTTCTAAGATTACCTACAAACACAAAAGTGACGTGAATACACAATGGCATATTCCTTATCTAATATAATAACAACTCACAACTTTATATCTACAAAAAAAAAAAAAAAAATTTCTTTAAAACAAAACTTGCACTAGTAGCTACTAGCTATCTGCCAAATTGATCTTGTTAAGAACATATTAAAAAAAAAAAAAATCGCACAAGAATATATAGTTAGAATTGGTAGCCCATAATTATTTTTTTCATTAGTTATTAGAAAAACACACTTTCTTTTATTATTTATTTTTATATTACAAATTCATTATTTTGATTTCCATATTGGAAACAAACTTTCTTATATTAATTTTATTTTTTTATTACAAATTTATTATTTTGATTTTGTTCAGGTGATAAACACAAATAAATTTATTTTTAACGTTTTAGAATTAAACCATCTAATTAGTTTAATTCTAACCCTTCGACTTCAGATACTACACTGTAACGGGAGAGAACGCCGACGAGGCAACTGTGGAGAAACTAATAGCGACAGGAGAAAGCGAGAATTTTCTACAAAAAGCGATACAAGAACAAGGTAGAGGAAGAATATTGGACACAATCGCGGAGATACAAGAAAGGCACGAGGGTACAAAAGAGTTAGAGAGGAATCTAAAGGAACTACATCAGGTTTTTCAAGACATGGCGGTTCTTGTGCACCACCAAGGAGAACAAATCGATGACATCGAGAACCAAGTTAACCGTGCCAGCTCCTTTGTTAGAGGTGGAACCGAAGAGCTTCAAGTGGCACGTAAACATCAAAAGAACTCTCGAAAATGGACATGCTACGCAATCATTATTCTTCTTGTTATTATTATTCTCGTGGTCTTATTAACTGTCAAACCGTGGCAGAATAACGGAGGTGGAGGAGGAGGCGGGGGCAACAACACGCCCGTTGCAAACCCTTCTCCTCCGCCACCACCTCCCCCTTCTCCGACCGGTCAGTAGGGTGGAAGCCAGCATTGCCTTGGAAGGAAGACATTTTTATTATTTATCATCAATTCATTATTGTTTGTTTTTGTAAAATATTGATGTACCTATATGTAGATCAGCGAGAGAGGTTACCATATTGGGCATTTATTATTAGTTCATACTTTAATAAATCTTTTGGATTTGGTTTGAATGACATTGAATAGATTGTGGGTTTTGTAAACTATTTATTTTTATCGAGATACTAAAAGCATTTGTATTCACAGCTTGATTTGGGTATGAACAATTTTGTTTTTTATAAAAAAATTTATTCTTTTTTCATTCTAAGATTTTTTTTAATATTAATTTAAACAATTATATTATGAAATATATCTTCTTTATATATATAACCCTTTTTTTTACTTAACTCCATTACTACAAATCTAGGTGTTTTTAAACAAAAATTCATATCAATTATGAATGAAATACTTTTAAAATTGAATATAGTTTCACTTCATGACCAATTTTAAGGTGATTTCAAAAGTTTTAGAAAATAATATGTTAACTGTATATATGTAATTGAGTTTTAATATAGATTACAAGAACAAAAATATTATGATTACGAGACTAGAAATTTCCGATATCTATTAAGAATACTTTAAATTAAAGTAAGAGCACAATTCTCTGAGTTCTGAATTTCTAAATTAGAAAACAAATAGCTAGATTACAAAACTAAAATTTAAGTTATATTTTTATTTGAATGTATAAAAAGAATTTGAATTTATCAAATTAGAATTTAAGATGAAATCAAACTAAGCTATATAAATACACATTCCCTGGCTATACTTATGGGTCAACATCTGAAGTTGTCCACTTAGTACTAATTATATCATTATAATTGTTTTTTAATAAATTAATTTTACATTAAAGTATTGCCAATTGTACTTAGTCAAAGAATAATTTAATTAAAATACATTAACTTAACAAAGGAATATATTATTAAAAATGTTTTCTATTCATGTTAATAAGGTTTGTTTATATATGTGCATTTAGATTAAATCAATTAATTATTCTAATAATTTAACATCACGATTCACGACAGACCATCAATTATATGAATATTCCAACATTACACCAACCCATCAATTCTTTGTTTAATCAAACATTACACCAAAAATCATTTCTCTTATTCAAATTAACAAATAATAAACTAAAAATTAAAATTTCACATTTTTTATAAAAGTAATAAATGTATATAATTATAAAATTATGTTAGTTAATGAAAAAAAAAGAAAAAGAATCCACACAATTTAATGAAATTCATAATAAACCTACATCAAATTCAAAGGTGACCTACTGGCGAAATGGTACATATTATTACCTATGATCTATGAGACCAGAGTGTTCATTCATAAGTGCCAGCTTTTTTTCTTTCATTATTTTCAAAATAATCCAACTTGCACGATTTAACCCAAAATAAAATATATGTTTTTCTTTTTAAAAGAAAGTGGGATCATGATCCTCCATAACTCATTTTTCAAATAAATTGGAGTTCCAAACCATTGAGAGAGTAAGGTCAGAAATAGCTTAATTTACAAAGTACCATTTTTTTGACTTATTTAAAATATGTTTAAAAATGACTTATTTAAAATATGTTTTGTTTTATATTGAAGATTTCAACTAGTGGATTCCAATATGGTTGAAATGGTTATAATGGAAGATCAAGAAATTATCAATTCAAATTGACCAATGTTCGTGTGTCGACACATGCTCATGACCAGCCCTAGGGTAAGTACAAACTCCTGAACAAATCCACTTAATGGACATTCCAAAACTAACCCAAGATTAAAATTTCAATCCAATTTAAAATATGTCTTCTAGATACTAGATAAATCAAACATTCTCATTTTCCATAGCACTCAAAAAAGTCTTATAAAACAAATTTGAGCTCATTCTTTTTAGAACTTGCATCATCTTGCTTTGATTAAACAATGGTTCTCTATGATGAAACCGTCATCCATAATTTATGATGTTAATTTTGATTTTGGTGTAGGTTGACAATTTTTTTTCTATATTTTGGGTTAAACTGTCCTACTTTTAAACTCGGTTACTTAATCAATTTTTGGTAATCATGGATAATGGAACTTTTGAGCATTTTGGATTCAAAAATTTATCATCCTATGCCCATGTTGTAAATTTTATTTGGTTTATGTGAATATATATATAGAGACGAATTCAGGGTAGGGCTGAGGTGCCCACCCCTGAAATGAAAAAAAAAAAAATTAACCTTAACCTTGTATACCTTATATTTTAATCTCCTCAATTTATAATTTTATCTTAACATTGAAAAAAATATATAATATATTATATATAAAATTAAATTTAATTAAATTTAAAATATATAACTTTTCCGAATATATAGGTATATATGCCTTAATTCTTTTTTTAGTTTTCTATTGATTTTTTCATAAGTTGTTTAATTTACTAATTTTCTATTTTTTAATTATTTCATAAAAACACTCGTGTTTATATTTTTAATTCCCGAAGAATAGAATCACTTTTTTTTTTTTTTTTTAATTCTCATGTTTTATTTATTATCGTTAGTTTAATTTTATATAATATTTATAACATATAAATTTGATAAAGTAGAATTTTTAAAATTTATCATGTTAAATTATTAAATTTTTTTCATCTACTTTTTTATTATTGTAATATAATTTTTTTAATTAAATATTTACTTAATTTTAAATTCAATTGTTCGATAAAATATTTAATTTTGAAAATTATGTATATGTATATAAAAAATAAAATATCAATCTGCTAAAAAAATAAAATGATTATATCTTAATTTTTTTTTAAAAAGATCACCAAACTAATAAAAATTCTCCACCTACCTATGGTCTCTACGATCAAAAACCATCTTTTAGTACATCTTTAGAAAAAAAAAACATTAGACTCATTTAATAGTGACAATATTTGTAAATTTGCAACAAAATTTTACTCTGAATATTTTACATGTCAAGACATTATTGTATTGAAATATGAATCAGCACATTATATTTTGATGTGATGTAAAATTTGAAGATTTTTACACTTGTTGAGTTGTGTCAACAATTAACAGAGTAGGCGATCAAAAATTTATATTAGGTTGACTTGATTGATTTATTTTGTTTTAACATTATATGTTTTTACCGCTACTACTGAGCGAACATTTTCAACAATGAAGGAGGTGAAAACGAAACTTCGTAATAAAATGAATGATGATTTTTTTACCGACTGTTTAACACTATATATTGAACGAGATTTAGCTAAAGATGTGATATAGATATTGATAAGTTTTATGTTGTAAAATTTTGTAGAGCTCAACTTATTTAAACATTTTATATATATATATATATATATATATATATATATATATATATATATATATATATATATATATATAATTTATTACATTAAATTTTAGCCCACCCCAACTTTAAATCCTGGGTCCGTCCCTATCTATATATATATATATATATAAATGATAAACCCAACGAAATTTCAGCGAAAGCAAGACCACGAATCCTACATGGTCTGCCACGTAGGTAGGAGAGAGAAAAAAAAAATCACTAATTCGACTTCATTTATTTCTCACTTCATTTATTTCTCTCTCTGAAACTTCTCCGACGTCATTTATTTTTTCCCTGAAACCTCTCCGGCGTTATTTATTTCTCTCCATGAAACCTCTCCAGCGAAACCCCATGATACTGTTTTTACCGATCTAGTTATTTAGTTTTTTGTTTTTACAGATCTAGTTATTTAGGGTTTAGGGATTTATTTCAGTTTGTTATTCAACTGCATTAGTGCTTCGTTTTTGTATGATGATGAACTGTTTGAACTTTTAGGAAACCAGCACTGCTGAAGCACCAAACTTGAATAACACAGTAGATGAAACACTGAACCTGAACAAATTCACCCCTATTGTTGAACCTGAAAGGTACCCGGTTGTTGGTATAAAAAATGTAGATTTCGGGACCCAAGAGGGTCATTTCGGGAACCAAAAGGGTGGTTTCGGGACCCAAAAGTATGGTTTCTAGACAAAAAATGATGGTTTCGGGACCCATGGGTCGTTTCAGGACCTGAAAGGGTGGTTTCGGAACCCGAAAATATGGTTTCGGGACTCGAAAGTATGGTTTCTGGATCAAGAAATGCAGGTTTCAAGACCCTAGTGGGTTGTTTCGGGACCCAAAAGGGTAGTTTCGGGACCCAAAAGGGTGGTTTCATGAGTGGTTTCAAGAGTGGCTTCAAGACCCAAAAGGGTGTTTTTGGACGTATTTCTTACGGTTACACTTATATTTTGCGGTCACATTCCTAGTGTTGGAATGACATTTTCCTCTAAAGAACAACTTTTTGAATTCTACACATTATATTTCCACTTAACTGGATTCGACATTACCAAGTTAAGGAGGAAAAATGTAGGTGGTAAAAGGAAATACTTCAGCATTGGTTGTGCCAAGAGTTTTATGAAAAAATCGAAGGCCAAAAATAAATTTCATCAGCCTAGACCAATAACGAAGACAAATTGTAAAGCAAAGATTAATGTTGTTATTCGGAATGAAGAGGAATATGTGATAACACGTATTTGTCTTGAGCACAACCATACATTAAGCCATAAGAGGATACGTCATGTTAGATTCTACAAAGTAATAGACATAAATGTAAAGAGAATATTGGATACAAATGATGAAGCTGAAATAACTATGGAAAAAACATTTCAATCCCTTGTAGTGGAAGCTAAAGGGTATGAAAACATGTTTTTCGATGAGAGAACATGTTGAAATTACGTTATAGAAGCACGAAGGTTGTGGTTAGGGAGTGAGGATACTGAAGCACTCACTAATTATTTCTTAAGAATGCAAACCAGGAACTCCAACTTCTTCTACCTTATTGATTTGGAGGAAGAATTCCGAATTAAAAACGTGTTTTGGGTAGATGGTAGGTGCATGGCTGCCTTTGAAGATTTTCATTATGTTATCTCTTTCAATACAACCTATTTGACAAATCGCTTTGACATGTCGTTCGCTCCGTTTGTTGGAGTTAATCATCATGGTCAATCCATTTTACTTGGATGTGACTTATTGTCAAGTGAAGATTCAAATTCTTTCACTTGGTTGGAATGTATGGATTATAGACCTCCAAATGCCATAATCACAGATCAATGTCGATCCATGGCGATTGCAATTGAGAAGGTATTTCCTAAAACTCATTATCGATTTTGTTTGTGGAATATAATGAAGAAACTTCCTATAAAACTTGGAAGCCATACTGAATATCATCTAATAAAGAAAAGGCTGAAAAACATAGTATATAACTCCATAAATATTCAACAATGCGAATAGGATTGGAATAGACTAATGGAAGATTATCATCTGGAAGATAATGTTTGGTTGAAATCTTTGTTTTTGGAAAGATCTAAATGGATACTTGTTTATGTGAAAGGACAATTTTGGGCCGAGATGTCAACATCTCAACGGATTGAAAGTATGAACGCCTTCTTTGATGACTACGTGCAGTCCAAAACATCCCTCAAACAATTCGTCGAGCAATATGATAAAGAAATTATATTTCCAATCATTTAATTCTTTGATACCAACTGTAGTGGATTTTGCCTTTGAAAGGCAATACCAAACCTTCTACACTCCAGATATATTTATATTGGTTCAAGAAGAAGTTAGAGGGTTGATGTTGTGCGACATCTCAGTCATTGAAGAGGAATGGACAACTTGTATATTTAGAGTTGAGGAAATCATTTTGGGGGTTAATGGAGAACATGTAAGAAATGTTTCTTACAAAGTGCATTATACCGAAATTGATTGCAATGTGAAATGTCAATGTCGATTGTTTGAGTTCAAAAGCATTTTGTGTAGGCATATCATGGATGTGTTGAAAAAAATGAGGGTGAATGAGGTACCAATGTATTATATAATGGATCGGTGACGTAAAGATATTAAGCGTGGGTATCAAAATATCACCAACATTTATGATTCAGATATGTCTGTGGAAGAAAAAAAACGTCACAATATTCTAACTCGATTGATGCAAGAGGTTCAACAAGTTGAAGTAAAATCTGAAGTCAATTGTTCTTTTTGGATGAACAGAATAAAAGGCTTGATGGAACAGTTTATGTCACTTAATCATGGAAGCACAGAAGTATCTAAAGACAAAAGCACAGAAGCATCTCCATCCCCATCTCCCTCAACATCCATTTTGATACACTCTCCTAACAAAATTAAAAGTCGAGGACGACCACCAACAAAGAGGAAACAATCTTTAATTGAGAAAATCCCCAAGACGCCGAGATTAAAAAAGAAGGGAAATACGGCCACAACATCTATAATTTTGGATTCAACACAACAACAACAATGAAATGATCCACTTTCGACTCAATTATCCTTCACATCACTTTTGTCCTCTCAAATATATGTCAAAGATAATGCGTGTGGGGATAACATTCAACGAAGATAGTAACTTGGAATATTTTTACGTTTTGTCATATTTTTAACGAAGATAGTATTTATATGATCATGTTGTCACTTAGAATATTTTTATGTTTTGTAATATTTTTAACGAAGATAGTATTTATATGATCATGTTCTCACTTTGAATATTTTTATGTTTTTGTCATATTTATGTTGGTGGTTTCAGATCCTGAAAGTGTGGTTTTGGGACAAGAAATGTTGATTTATCATCCCGAAACCGTTATTTCAGGATCCGAAAGGGTGGTTTCGGGGCCCGAAAGGGTAGTTTCGAGACCTGAAAGATTGGTTTCGGGTCTCAAAATTAAGGTTTCCGGGACAAGAAATGTTGGTTTCTTGTCCCAAAATCATGGTTTTGGGATAATAAATGTTGGTTTCTAGTCTCGAAATCATAGTTTCAGGACCCGAAAGATTGGTTTCTTGTCCCGAAATCTTGATTTCGCGACCCGAAAGAGTGATTCAGAACAAGAAATGTTTGTTTGTAATTGAATATAATTATAATTGAATATAATCGAATATAATTGAATATAATTGAAGACTAGAAAATACTACAATATACTACTTATTTAAATACAAATTATACGTTTCAGGAAAATCTTCCTTTAAAATGTCTAAAAGTTTCTGAAAGATATTGTTCAAATTTTTGTTTAAATTTGAACGAACGATAAATGTACAGAATTTGACTCGTAAAGTTTCAAGCATTCTCTTTCTCTACAAAAAATGATAATTCAGCAGTTATTAAAAATTTATAAAACAATTAAAATTTGAAATAGGTAACTTATATTTGTTTTGGTTATACCACAATCCCATTTTACATTGCCCAAATAAGTTTGAATATGTTTCATACAGTATATTGCGCAATCTGTTGTATTTGAACTGTCATCCCAAGCTAATTTCAAAACTTTGAACGAGAATTTAGCAATTTTGGTTGCGATGTTCAGGTCGATAGTTTTGAAGAACTTCACAAAGTTTTCTATCTATTTTACCAAAGAAGTTAATAAACACTTTAACATACAAACACGTTCATACAAACACTTCAACATTACCAGTGTCCGAGTTGTGACATATTTATCTTCCCATAGCATTTTTTGGGGCAGTGGGAGGTTGTCGATGATTTCGATTACTCTCTTTTGCATATTGATGCAAACAATATAATAGTGACTTTCGTATAAAATTAGAAAAATATCTGAAAAAATATGACCAAGATTCAGATGATATATATGAGCAAGAATCAGATGATATAAAAATATTGGACTTACAAGATTACCATTTTCATGTCTTCGGGTGTTATTAGAAATTGTCTCATTTCTTCAATTATTTGATCAAAACAAGCTTCTGAATCTCTCCAAAAGTTCTGCAAATGAAATCAACATCAAAATAAGACCATTGGTTTAAACAACAATGAAAGATATAGTGACTTATAGAAACGATTGTCGAAAAAATAATTTTTCCCTCGGAACATTTTTGACTATTATTACACGTAATGTGTGCCCACGCATCAATAATACCACTTTCAACATGGCATACATTTTTTATTTATTGAAATTGCCTTATGTTGATCTTGGTATGCTCGGTTACATACAACAATTCCTTCCTGAAACCACATAATGAAGAAAACCAAATTAGAACCACCATTTAGGGACGATGAACACCCATTTCAGGTCCCGAAACCACATTTTCGGGTCCTGAACCCACATTTTCGGGTATTGAAACAATATTTTCAGGTCTCGAAACCAACTTTTCAAATCCCAAAACAATCCTTTCGGGTCCTCAAACTACCATTTCAGGACCCAAAAAGGTGGTTTCGGAACTAAAAGGCTGGTTTCGGGACCCAAAAACACCATTAAACTAAGAAATATAAACATTGTTAATTACCTCGCATTTTTATCATCTTCTTTTGCAAAAATAAACCCCATAATGATTTCATCTCGGTAATCTATTTGGGCAGACTCAAAGTAAGATTGATTTATTTCCCTATTCTTCATCATATATGGAGATTGAAGGCGTGCCGGAATTTTCGCATTCTATAGGGGATTTTTTCTGACTTTTTTTAGCCATCAATTCTGTTCTTTTCTGACTAACCACCACTTCAAGTACTCTCTCTTTTGGTACCCCTACTTCGGGTACTCCCTCTTTTGGTACCCCCAGTTCGGGTACTCCCTCTTTTGGTACCCCCACTTCGGTTACTCCCTCTTTTGGTACTCTCTCTTCATGTACATCATTTTCGTGTACATCCTTTTCGTGTACCCCATCTTCATGTAAACCCTCTTCATTTTTTGTAGTGGATGTTCGATTTTTGAAATATTTGTGCATGGCATCCTTAAAACGTTTATTATTGTCCATGACTTTGTATAAGATGTGCATGCCGTTGTCATACAATGACGTTGTATCCCAGCCGGAACTTAAATTTTCCAAATTTCTGGTGGCTTTGTCAATCATTAGGGTGACTTTAGAAATGAAAATCAAACTCTCTATAAAATTCGCACACTGAGGTGCTGCTGTGTTCAGATGTGTTATCTTAGATGTGGTGAATTCATATGTGGTGAATTCATAGGCGGTGAATTCATAAATGTTGCCTTCTTAGGTGTTTCCTTTTGAGGCTCAAGCACCCCCTCATATGCATCCTCGTTCGCCCCCTATCCTGATATGTCTCTTCGTACTCTCCCTCATCCCCATCTGTCTCCTCATTCTGAAGAGGTGGTAGTGGAATGCGTCCAACATTGCTTCCACATCCGAATCCTCCATTTGCCCACTCCGTATCCAGCCTAAACTTCAACTTCGTGTCATTCCAACATGATAGTATAGGAAATCGACAATTATCAACTCCTCACAGTTCAGGGTTGCTCACCCTATACACGTAGCACAACTGAAAACATATATATGTTAAAACCATTTATTTTTGCAACCAAGGAAATAAATTATTGATAACTTACGATAAGGAACGTATGTGGTCCTTGGAAATGTCGTTTTTCATTCTCCTTCCATTTTTCACATGATTTAACTAATCATTCAAGTACAAATTTGCACCAAATGAACTTTTTGATATTATCAACATCTGAAATAGATTTCAGAATTCTAAACTTGCAAGTGAAAAAAACAGATTTAAGGATTATTTAACAATGCATATACCATACATGTATGTTGTCAGCTGCAAGTGAAAAAACCATAAATGAGATATACTTGGTTAGTTGACCCAGGTGATCACACCAGAGAAAGTAACTGACAACAAATAATACGAAGTCTATCTTGAAATTGTTGTCAGTTGCTTTGTTCTCTATGATTTTCATTGGCATATCAGTCACTATAGGGAGCCATTAATAGGATTACCCCATCGAGTCCTAAATGCCTTCAACTTGTCATCAGTCTCATTATGCTCGTATTCTACAATGTCCAGCTCCCCTCTAGGGAGACCCAATATGATTTGAACATCCTCTTCTTCGATCTTCACTTCCTCGCCACTCTCTAGGTTGAATGCAATTTAGTACAGTCAAACTGTCTAACTAGATATCGAGGGATCTCCCCGGGGTATTTTGAAAGCGCTAATGATAGGAGAGAGCCAAAGCCTATTGACTTCACAACCTAATTTTGTCCATTATACAGTAGTTGAAGAAGATTGAAAAGGCCAAAAGATGAGGTCCTAGTTAAAAATAAGTTGTGGGGGTGCTTTGGGGGCTGTTTTGGTTTCTTGGGCATTCCTTTTACGTTTATTTGCTCTAAAAAAAATAAAAGATAAGCATTTAAAAACCACGAAGCAGATAGATAATCAAATAAATGAACCAATTCGAGTCCTAAAACTACGGTTTCGGGACAAGAAACCATTATATTGTGTCCTAAAAGTGTGGTTTCGGGACCCGAAACAAGCCTTTCAGGACACAATATGCAATCAATTTCAGGGACACTCTATGGATATCAAATAAATATAACCCTAAACCATACTTTCGGGTCTCGAAACCACACTTTTGGGTCTCGAAACCACACTTTCGGGATAAGAAACCACCATTTTAGGACCCGAAACCATACTTTCAGGTCCCGAAACTATACTTCCGGGACACAATATGCAGCTAATAAACCTTTCGGGACATAATATATCAAAAACGTTTTTACGCTATATACTTTTCTATCGTGAAACCATAATCGCTAAACCCTAACCAATATCAAAATCATCTACGTTTAATAAAAGATAAGAATTATTATTTACCTTGGAGTCCTTGGAGATCTTGGAGTCTTGTTGGACGATATACATGGACGACCAACACCAGCCTGAAAAGAAGAGTAGTATGAACCTAGACCTACCCTAAACCTAAATGAAGGAAGTGAAGATACACGAAGGAGAGCTTCAAAACTTACCATTTTCGATCGGAAGTAGATGAAGAAAAGAGAAAAAATTGGGATGCCGGAGCGGAGAGCCAAATCGCCAGAGAAGAGAGAGAATGATAGCCGGAAATGAGAAATAAAAAGAAGAAAGAGGGGGAATTGAGAACTGAAACGTTTTTTAATATTTTTATATATATATATTTTTCTCTCTTCTACCCACGTGGCCACGTGGAAGGCCACGTAAGATTCGTGGCCTTACTTTGTTGAAGTTTCGTTGGGTTTATCCTTTCTCTCATATATATATATATATATTATGACAGTTATTGGATCCACTTAAATTAAGTTGATTTCAAATAGAACTTGAGACAATTTAATGAATTTATTCCAAATCTATTTTCTTTTAGTTATTTTTTTTTGGCCAACAATGTTCAAAATTTGACTAAATTTGGGACATTGTCCTACTTTGTGTTGGGATGATTAAGGTGTACCAAAGATTATATTTTAATCGTAATATTGTAATGTACAGATCATTTTAGAAAGGACAAATGAAATGATTAAATATTGTCTATTTGTAACTAATCACTTAACCCATTTATATGGTTTATACATTAATTTTCAATTAAACATTTTGCTTAATTTAAATTAAAACAATAAAACTAAGACTCCCCTTTAAATCAGATAATAAAAAATGAACTCCTTCTATGATTTTTCTAGAACTTTCACTAAGTGTCTAAATTACTCCTAACTTTTAAGTTATTTAACTAAAAATTGATAACCAAAAGCATCTGCAAAAGAAAAACACACACCTTTAAGTTCCTAAGTTTATTTTGGGATTATTTAAGATTACTTTAGGCTAGTATGATTTAGCTTGTGACAACCAATATATAGTACCGTTTCAATTGCACTCTGCAGAAAGCTACAATCAAACTGGCTCTAATAGAGTTTGAATATCTTGAGATAATAAAAGAATACATTTTCACTTTTTAATGAACTCTTTTGTAATGTTAATTTATTTTAACAATACTTAATAATATATTTTTTAAAAAAAGTGATAATAAATTTATGCATGATGTAAAAACTGTTTCTTACCGCATAAAAGTTGACCCATTAATTAGAAATGATAATTTTATAGTTGCATTTCGTTCGATATGGCGCACACATGTCGGACCTTTCATTTCTAGACACGAAACCACATACATTATTTCTGCCGCACATACTATTCATGTTTACAATTTTTTCATGATCCATCGGTTTATTGTGATTCTGAAAAAATTCATATTTTAGTTTTCTGAAATTTTTATTTGTTTTTTTTCTTTTTCTTTTAATATAATTTCTTAAAATATTTAAAATTATATCTAAGTATTAAGAAGTTTAATTCATTCTAAATTAAAATTTCTTATTAAAAAGAAATTTACTTTTTTACTATAAACATTGTGTTTACACGTTAAATTCTCAAGATATTTGAGACCTATCAAAACTCAAAGTTATTTTTCTTAATTCATTTAATACATTTAATAAAATATTTAAAATTGTGTTAATTAATCAGCTGATCTACTACGGACCACCCAATAAGTCAACAATCAACCTTATTATATATCTAATATATGTAAACATTATTTTTAGAGCAAATAAGTTACCCATCAGAATAACAATCATCACTATGAATTCTCACACTTAATACATGTATCTTCGTAAAATATGAACAAAACATTTTTGTGATAATTTTTTAAGATAATTTTATAGTTGAGCATTTAGCTCGACATGACCCACTGATGTCAAATCTTTTGTGTCTAGGCACGACACCACAGGTTATTTGTGTCGCACAAACTATTCACGTTTACATTTTTTTTCACGACCCATCAGCTTATTGTGCAAAAGTCTATTGCAAAAAAAATTAATATTAAGTTATTTTGAATTTTTATTTGTTTTCTTCTTATTATTTTAATATAATTTATTAAAATACTTCAAATTATATCTAAATATTAAAAATTTTAATAAGTTTTAAATTAAAATTTCTTATTTTAAAAAGAAATATATACCTTTAATCATAACATTGTGCTCCAAGTCCATTATCTCTTTGATTATTTGTGCCTATCAAAGTTTAAAATATAAAAATTAACAAAAACATTGATTCATTTATGTAATCTAAATAAACACTTACAAAAGTGGGTTAATCACTCTACCATCTACGATCTCTTGATTCCGAAATCGAAGAAGACAACTAACAATATTAGAGGTCTAAGGCACATTTAATATCTTTAAAAAAATACACAATAGCAAGTGACAATATTTTAGAATAAATAGATGCACTAATTTTAAGCAAGTGTATAAACCGTCCAGGAACGAATCCAAGAATTCACATTGGGGGTGAACTTAAATTTTGTGTAATAAATAATATATCAAAAAGAAAAAGAAGATGTTATATTATAATAATTAAATAGGTTAAACACTACTGAATTTAAAAACATTAAATTCATCTATAATAAAATATATATTTATATCCTTAGATAAATCTCATTCAATATAGAGTGTCAAAGAATTTGTAAAAATATTATACTCTATTTTATTGTGAAGATCATTTTTATTGTTGAAAATGTTTAATTTATAGTGTAAAAGTTGTAAGTTATAACTAAATAAATATTTTATTAAACAGTTATAATAAAATTATAAAAATAATTGAAAAAAATTAAATGATGTTAAATTGTAATATGAATCCAACGTAATAAAATCAAATAATTATAAACATGATAAAGTTAACCAATATATAAATTAAGAAGATAAATAGTAAGGAAACGAGAATTAAAAAAAATAATAATGAAATTATATATTTTCGAATTAAAAAAAGTAAATATAAAAAATTTAAATGAAAACAATTAGATAATATAAAATTAGTAATATATAAAATTAGTAAAATAAAATTTAAGTCTAAATAAATATATAAAAAATAAAAAGATAATTAATGATCAAATAAAATTAGGTTATATATATATATATATATATATATATATATATATATATATATATATATATATATATATATATATATTTTGTGAAGAATGAGAAGCAAATATCTCAAATAAAAAAAAAATAAAATAAAAAAATCAAGGAGTGGGTTTAAGTCTACCCAAGCCCTAGTTTGGTAGGTCCTGAAACCATCTTAACATGTAGACAAACAAAGTACTCGAAAGTCTTCCTCTATTTAACCAAAAATTTATATAGAATTTTTTATCTTCTTAATTTTAGCCTAGTGTTGTTATCATGTTTTTTCAAGTTTCTTCTTTGTTGTCCGGTTTAGTGTCGGTTCTGAGAATTGGTCTGCCCATCCTCATGTAAGAAAACATGAAAAAAATTTGACCAACTAATTTTAGTTTCAAGAAATGTTAAAAAAAGTTTTTATGAGATTTGTAACTATAACCAAATAAAATTCTCATTTTTCATCTTGAACCATTAATGTACACTTTTATGTCAAAAATATTAGTAAATTTAGCCTAAAACTCTTATTTTTTTTAATTAAATGGGCTACTCTGTAGGATAAAGGTGGGCTTCCCTAATACGTGGGCTTGTTGGGTCGGTGATGGCTTGTTTGTGGTATTATGTATTTTTTTGTCATTTTTTTTCCTTGAAACGACTTTCTTTGATGGAAATGAAATTTCTTACTTTTATAATAGTCATCAAACTTTTAATATTTTAATAAACATTTAAGTAAAGATTTATCTCCCACACGAGCACCAAGGCCACCCAACTAAAACCCTCTCCCACACGAGCTAGTCTCGGGATTGGACTACCCCAGTCCCATGTAGAAAAAATGTGAAAAAAATAATTGGCTGCTATAATTTTAGTTAAGCAATTGGTTTTGGTGAGATTTAAACCTATAACTAAATAATTTTTTTTTCATCCTAATTTATTATAATACACCTTCTTATGTCAAAATTAATAAATTTAACTATTTTTTTATTAAAGGAGTTGTCCTATTCGGTGAGCTTACTAAACTTATAATAGGGTCTACCCTGATGAACACTAAAACAAATAAAGCACCAACAAATTGACTAAGTCACCATATGTGTTAAACTGTTAATATAGTAGTTAACCAATTAGGTTACTTTTATTAAAAATAATATAAACTTTTATATTAATTTAATGGAATATAATATATGTTGGTAAATTAAAAAGTAAGGGTAAATTTATTTATTTTTAGTTTATAGTATCTAAATTTGCATAGGTAGGCGGGGCCAAAACAAGAAGTACAATAGTACGATAGAATGTGATAGGATATTTATCCTAGCCAGTTTTGTTGATAAGAATTTTGTTTTTCATTTTTTTTATCAGTTGATTTATAAATTTAGACTATAGGGTATACTCGGGTTTCAAGTATTTTAAATCTTGGTTGAGGTCATGCATGAGAAAGAACATGAGAAAGAACAAAAAGTATTAGATCGATTTCGAGGTCGGGTATAAGGAACGTGCGAAACTTAAACCCGATACCCGTTTATATTACTAATAAAATAAAATATTTTTTATTAAGAATTAATTTAACCTTTCAAATATCTCAACAACGTTACAAATATTATCTTAAATACATCATTTATTTTGTTATTATCCACACTTCACTCCAAATTTATTCTTTAATATTTATAAAAAAATTTTTATTAATCTTCATTTCTTCATCTTCAACTTTTCTTTAAATAACAGTTTGTTATTTATTTTCTCTTCATTTTTTAATTAATTTTTCAAACTTCATTCTAACATGTTTTTTCAATTGTTTTCATCAACATCTACAACAAAAATATCTAGGTAAGGTAAGTAATGTATTCATTTGTTTTTTCAACATTTTGATCAATTAAAATTTTATTCATATTATTTTTAACCATCGATATCTCCTTTGTTATCGACATTTTATCCCCACAAATCTCACATCTCATCTCATTAATATTACCCCTATTGCAACCTCGTTTACCACCAATCAACCTCTTATCATGTGACTCATACTTTTTCATATTCCTCTTTATCCACTCAGAAAATCACCCACAAATCTCAATCAACTTTTAATCTAGTGACCTCACACACTTATACATTTTATTAGTCAACATCCCATTCATAAATTTTAACCTCTAATATCTCATTTATTACCCATCATCTTTTATATTACCGCGATCTCTTTTTTTACCCCCACTTTGGTAAACTAACCACCAAATCTCAATTGACATCTCATCTCGTGACCTCACATACTTTCACGCACCTCTTATACTCGTCAAACAAACATCAATCCCTCAATTTACCACTCAATTTGTGACTCACACGTTTTCGTATGCCTTTTTGTTCACTCGATAAGTAACTCACCAATCACAATCAGCCTCTAACCTCGTGACCTCACATACTTTTACATTTCAGTATATCAACATCTCATTCATATAATATTTTAACCACTAATATCTCATTTGTTACCAACCTCTTAAATTATTTCTCACTTCTAGCAAACCAACCACCAATTCTCAATCGACATCTCATCTCATGACCTTACACACACTTTCACATGCAATTTACTCTCTATAAAGTAATAACGTTGGGTCATCTAAAAAATATTATATTATCAAAATATTATTTAATTGATAAAGTAATAATTTATTATTTTACATGTATAATAATAAAATATAATTTTATTGAATGTTGTTGAATTTCAAAATTTAAATTCTATATAGTGGAGTTCATTTATTGTATAAGTTGTTAAAGTATAATCAATTGTAAAATATTTTCTATTTTCAAAATCATTTAATATGTACTGTAAATGGTATAATACCCTATGTTGTAAGATGATTTTCATCTCAAAATATTCATCTTCAAGAACATACATACAATACACAATCTTTTACTACTCTTCTATCTTCATTCTTCTCTTCTCTTCTTCTCTAATCAATCTTATACTACACTCTTCTTTCTTGTTGTATTAAGCTATAATGTCTTCCCATATCAAAGGGGTGAAGCATACGACCATGACATGTGAAATGCGTAAAGCATTGTGCGAATATAAAAGCAAGAATCCAGATTCGTCTAAAAAAAAGCTACAAAAATGAGTTTCTGATAAATTTAACATCCAAATTAGTCAAGTGACAATATCGAATATAATTAAGCGGTCATCAGAATATCTCTCAGCTAATTTGACGAAACCTGATGCCAAATGACACAAATCCGCAAAGTTTCCAAATCTAGAAAAGACTTTGGATAAATGGATTATTCAACATCAAAAGTGGGTAAATATATCGGGAGAGTTAATTCAAGAGAAGGCAAAAAATATTATGAAAATATTGTATGGTGATAATGGTCTAGAGTTTGATTACTCTCTTGGTTGGATGGAGAGGTTTATATCACGACATGGTATCAAGTCCTTTAGGCGTTTTGGCGAAAGCAGGTCTGTCAATATGGGAGATGTGGATAACAACTTGTCAACAATAAGAGAGAAACTAGTGTTGTTTGCCATGAAAGATGTGCTCAACATGAATGAAACTGAGTTATTTTATAGATTACAAGCTGATCATTCATTGTTACAAAACAACTTGAGGGAAGAAAAAAGGACAAAGAAAGAATGAAGTAGCCATTTGTTGCAATGAAGATGGGTTAGAGAAAATGCCATTATGGATCATCGGTAAGTGTGTGAAATCACGTTGCTTCAAAAATGTTAATTTACAAAGTTTAAATTGTCAATATCGTGCCAATAAACGAGCAGGGATGACTGGAGTATTGTTTGAAGCTTATGTTCGATGGTTCGACAAAAAGATGGATGGACGAAAGATTTTAATGGTTATTGATAATTGTCCTGCCCATCCAAAGGTAATTCAAGGGTTACAAAATGTTGAATTGTTTTTCTTACCACCCAATACAACTTCAAAAATTCGGCCATGTGATGCAGAAATTATAAGAGCATTTAAGATGCATTATCGTTGCAAATTTTGTCGTTCTATTTTAGTAGGTTTTGAGACTAGAGAAACAAATCCAGAGATGATTAATGTTCTAGATGCAATCAACATTTCTATCTCATCTTGGATGAACGATGTTAAAAATAGCACAATTGTAAATTACTTTCAACATTGCAATCTTCGTTCGGTAGAAAATGTGATTTCACAGCCTTTAGAAGAAGAAGACATTAGGGAATTAGGGTCAACAATATAGGAGTTACATTATTATAACGCAATGAATGTGGATCAACTCTTGGATTATCCGGGTGAAAACGAAACGATCGAGATTTTAACTAGGGTTAGCCTTAGGGTAAGCCCGACAAGCCCTCGGGCTTAGACAGTCCACTCCCAGGGAAGCTCATTTATTAAAAATAGTAAGGTATTTAATTAAATATATTGGAATTTTGAACATAATATATTGTAGTATAGTAGTTCAAGATAAGAACTTATAACCTTTATTTGGTTATGGGTTAAAATCTCACAAAAAAATCATTTTTTTATTAACTTTTTTAACTCGATCTAGGGCAATAAAAAATATCGAGCTTTTTTCTACCGGGGAATAGGGCAACCCAAAACTCGGGGCTGACTCTGATTTTAACTAATGAATAAATCATTGAAGGTCTTAGAGAAAATAATCAAGATGAAGACAATGAGGATGATAATCGTGTTTTTGAGCCTGTTTCTCGCAAAGAAGTAATTAGAGCAACAATAAAACTTAATGATTTTTTCCTACAATATGATAGAAGCTCTACACAACCTCATAAAGCTTTACAAAAAGTGAGGAATGAGATTCAAATGGATATAAATTTTCATACAAACCAGACAACGGGGGACTCATATTTCACTAAGGCACTCTGAATTATTAAAAAAAAATAGTATATTATTACTTTATATATTGGTTGAGACCTATATGCGCCAAAAATTATATTACCTAATAAATTTATCAAAATTATTATTTTAGCTATTCGGCCTGAGTCGGGACTGTAAGAATTTATTACTTTATTGAGGTTATAATTTTATCGAATATTATTTTATCAAGAGTCTATAGTACCTCTTATATCCCGTCAAACTAAACATCAATATCCCCAATCGACATCTTATCTTTTGACTCACACACACGTTTATACTTCAATCAATCAACATCTCATTTATATATTTTTATCTATTGATATCTCATTTATTATCGGCATCTTATCCCAACAAATCAAGCACAAATCCCCACCTCGCATCTCACCATATTTATTCTTATAGAGACTTCTTTAACACCCCACTTAATCAAATCAACAACTAATCCTTCAATCGACCACTTCGGTCAATCAACATCTCATTCATATATTTTTAACCACTAATATCTACTTTTTTAAGAAGACCTCTTATATTTACCTTCACTTAGGAAAACAAACCACAAAATCATAATCGACATTTCATCTCGTGATCTCACACACCTCTTATCCCTTCGGCAAACCACCCACCAATCTTAGTCGACCTCTTGTAACTCACACTCTTTCTTATGACTTTTTATCCATTCGGCAAACCACCCATCAAATCTTAGTTGACCTCTTGTGACTTACATTTTTTTATATTCCTCTTTATCCCCTCGACAAATCACCTACCAATTTTAATCAAACTCTTTTACCCACACTTCAACAAATCAACAACCAATTCCAATCGATCACACACCTCTTGTCCCTCGTCAAACCAACCATTAATCCCCCCAATTGACCTTTATCTCGTGATTCACAAATTTTCATATGCTTCTTTAGCTTCTCGATAAAGAACCCACAAATCTTAGACAACTCGTTTACCTTCACTTCAACAAATCAACAACTAATTCCTTAATTGATCATCACGCCTCTTATACCTCATCAAACCAACCACTAACTCCTTAATTGATCATTATCTTGTGACCCACACTTTTTTATATGCCTCTTTATCTTCTTCCTCTTCATTTTTTTTTTACTTTTTTTCAAACTTCTTTCTAACATATTTCTTCTACTCTATAATAAAGTTATTATCTTCATCAACATTTACAACAAAAATATGTAGGTAAAGTAAGTAATTTTTTATTTGTTTTCAACATTTCGATATACTAATTTTAAAATTATTTATTATTTAATAAAATTATGATTCTTATTTTTCAAATTATATAAACGTATAAATATTTAATAACATAATGGAATACTCGTCGAGGATATGGTACCCGATGAATCGGGGATGAAGATATGAAGAGAGACATTCTTTGGGGTCGGGTAGGGTACCCGTTATCATCCTTAATTTAAATAATATAAATCAATACATGACAACAAACTTCTAGATTTTTACCAACAAGAAGATAATTGTTAAAGCATGTGAAATGAATGCTTTATTTACATGATCTGTCTTACTAACTTGATATTTCTTTCTTCTTTAAAAATAATAATTTATTATGTTAATGTATTTGTAATTAATTTTATTTGATTAATAAAAAGTAGATTAATATTCGTTTATTAATATTTCAGTTATTGGATACATCTAATCCACCATATCAAGGGCGGATGAAATGTCTCGATAAAATATAATAAATATAATTGATATAGTGTGACCGAACATAAATTTATCCAAAAATTTCTCGCGATAACAACTAATTGCATGGACAAATCCAAATATTACAGTGGGGTGGCTTGAAAAATATTTAGAATTAGCATAAAAATATTTATGATGAGCTTGAATATAATAAAGGAAAAATTATCGATGAAACGAGTGGGTAAATATTTTGATTTTTTTTAAATTAAAGAAACAAATAGTGAATTAAATAAAAAATAAGAAACTAGTGGGTCATTGTCACTTACCTATTGCAATTTTTTTTACGATAAAGTCAATTTAGTATATGTGTGTTAGAAAATATATTTTTTACCCTATGTTTAAAAAATACATAAAAATGTTCTTGTGTTTACCTCAAGAGAATCTTGACCGACATTAACGTGGACATGACATGATAATATGAAGTTTGATCTATTGATTCCTGTGGAGAATTCATAAATGAGAAATTCTCCAATGTCGTAAAAAATATTGTAGTTTCAGAGAAAAAGGAAAAGAATGTGGCTGGCCGGAAATGAGATCGAACATAAAAAGTAACGTTGTTAAGAGCGCTAAGCGATGCAAATTTCACCTTCTTCAGTGACTAGAAAAAAATAAGATTGTCAAGTACAATGAGTGATCTAATTTCGTCAGTTACTTTTCAAATTTCAAGAAAAATTCATTATTGTCTATTAAAGAAACCAACTTATTAAAAATCAACAAAACTATTCATAAAAAAGAAAAAGCTAGATTCAGAATTTATCAAAGGTCTAAGTTAATATAATTTCATATTTAATCGTATATATAATTCCAATTGTAATAATTTCTAGATGATATAAATTATACCGACATTTAAGAAAAAAAATTAGAATTTTAGTCATCACCAGTGAAAACATTAAAAAAGTCATTAAAATTATCAATTAAATATAACACGAACTTATGAGTAACGTCTCTCTGACTACTGAAATTTCAAAAGAATATTAAAATTCTCTAAACTAGGATTTATAGACTCACCGGGTCACTCAACTTAAATTTGTCCTGCTAACGTCAGAGGTAAACATCATTACTATTTTTTGAATTTTTTAAACACAGGGACAAAGTGTCTATTTTCTAAACATATGGTATTTAAGTGACCCTGTCCTTTTTGTTTTGGGGTTGAAGTCCACCTCAACATTAATACCACATTTTCTAATGTAGATGTAAATAATCTTTCAACTATAAAAACTTACTAACATCCCTAAATACTTTTATAAAGTATTAATCATTCTTAACTGTTATATTTATATTTTAAATTATGGTAAGCTTTAAGAACATAAATTGAGTTACTACTAAAAGTTGTTGATTTATAATTTGATTGTTACTATAAATTAACTCACTTAATTGAGTTACTACTAAAAGCCTTAATTTTGAGCATTTTGTAAAGTTGCACATAAGGTAATGAAACTTGAAGAAGCAATTTCTTACCCATGACATCTATTTATGAACTATTTACTACACTCACAACAAGTAATTAGTTAGCACAAATTTCTAGATATGTTAAATTATATAATTGCTTATAATTTCCGTGCACAATAGTTTGTATAGTTTTAGAGATTTAGTTATTCTCAATTTACATGTAATTAATCTAAGTTTCATGTGGAATTAGAATGTTTCATCTTGTTTTTATCACTAAACTGATTTTTTTTTTTTTGTGATTTTTTTGTATTCAATCTTAGGATGATCTTTATTGAAAGTTTTCTCTCTCAAACAATTATTAATAGATAACAAAGATAGAATAAATGATAAATAGAGATGAGTTGAATGAGAGAGAAAGAGATAATATGAATAATGATAGAAGGGAGATTATATTTTCTATGTATATATTTGATATTACATCAACACTATTTATATAAATTACATTCGTTGAAAGATTAAAAGAATAAATGACAACACTAATGATATACAAGATTCAATGTGTTGGGAAACAACATCATTTATTAATTGACAGACCCTTGGTAGGTGTTGACGTTTCCTTGGGAATGAATGAGACTTTATGTTTTCTAGTCTCATTGGAATGTAAAAGGGCATCATTATCTTTAATATCCTCCGTATCTTATATACCCTCATGCAAGGGAAACGGGGAGGCACACACCATGAGCTTGTCACGGAGAAAAATAAACCGAGGTGATGACAATACTTTTGTAAATATGTCAGCAATTTGATCATGAGTCGGGACATACTGAATAAGTAAAGATTTTTGAGTCACTTTCTCCCTAACAAAGTGGAAATCAATCTCAATATATTTTCTACGAGCGTGAAACACTGAATTTGCATAGAGAAATGTTGCGGCGATATTATCACACCACAAAGTCGGTGGATGGACAAGCGAGGAACGAGTGACCCTCCGACGCTCGACATTTAGCTTAAAACATGTTCAGCATGTGGCCGAGCGAAGCGCACCTATGAAATTCGTAATTCACTCAAAAGAGATTGAAGCCAACAAAGTTCGGCAGTGTCATGAGCTAAGGCTCGAAATTCAGATTCATTACTTGATCGAGCAACAACATGTTGCTTTTTTTAGTTCCACAAGATGAAGTTATTACCAAGAAAGATACAATATCCTGTAGTGGATCGACGATCATCAGGACAACCTGCCCAATCAGCATCAAAATAAGCCTCAAGGGTGAGGGATGCCGATGGACGAAAGACAAGCCCATGGTGGGGAGTATGAGGAAGATATCGTAATATACGTTTGACCGCAACCCAATGGGTTGATGTTGGAGCGTGCATGAATTGACAATCACGATTGACTGTAAAGGCTAATTCAGGACGAATGAGAGTTAAATATTGTAGAGCTCCCACAATACTTCTATATAAGAAGGGATCAGAAAGGGAATCACCATCATATCTAGAAAGTGAAGAACCAGTAGAGACGGGAGAATTAAGTGGTTTGGAGTATTGCATGTCAGCCCTAATAAGAAGGTCCTGAATATATTGTGACTGACTCAGAAAGTGCTCATCAGATGAGCGAGAAGCTTCAACACCGAGAAAATAATGGAGTTGTCCAAGGTCTTTAAGTGAGAACTAATAAATGCTTGTTTGGGTGCACTCTTTGGACTAAGTAGTCGATATAATCCATTATGCAAGGTTCCTCGAAGAATTTCCTTCTTCGTGACCTAATCCTTCACAACACAAAAGGTTGGATAAAATTCAATGAATACATTATTGTCGGCTGTAAATCGAGCCACACTAAGCAAGTTCTTCGTAATCTTGGGAACATGCAAAATATTTTTAAGATGCATAGATCTGTGCGTAAAAGTAAATGACGAATGTCTAATATTAGAAATATTTAGCCCATTTCCATTCTCAACTATAATTTGTTGCTCACCATTGTAAGGAGAATGAATGAAGAGATTATCCAAGTTAGCGGTCAAATGATCAGTTGCTCCAGAATCAGGGTACCAAGCTGAGTCAGATACAATAGATGGAGTTGCCATCATAGCTGCCGATGAGGAAGATGAACAAAAATTCTGGTCGAATCTGCGTCGACAAGTTCTTACAAAATGTCCTGGAATATTACAAAGTTGACAAATTAAATCAGAACGACACATATTAGAGAGATGTCCAAAACGACCACATGTTTGACATTTAGGCCGATTTTGATTTTGAGGACCACGATAGGGACGATGAGGGCGAGATGAGCTAGTCCTTGAATTAAAAAAATTTTATGGCTGGCCTAAAATAGAAGATGTAGTAGAGGCACTCTGTTGTGAGTGAAAAGAGTCACCTAGTGTCGATGGACGAGTAGCAGATCCAAAAGTGGGAGAAAATACACCTTTATCCGTATGATTCGTAGTCGGTGAAGTTCCACAACGGCTATATACAACATTAACAGTTGGCGAATTGGCATAGAGAGACTCAAGTCTGATTTCATGTGTGAAAAGTAATCTAGAAAGATCGTCGACATTAATAGAATTTGGATGTGTAGTAACTGCGACTAGAAGGGATTCATACTCGGGTCCAAGGCCGCCAAGAACGTAGAGAAAAAGATCTTCGTCTGCAACTTTCTGCCCGGCAGCCGCAAGGTTATCCGTTATGACCTTGATATCTTGGAGATAAGACTCTATGGATGATTCTCATTTTTTGATAGTTTGAAGTTGAGGGTGGAGCTGCATTAGTCTAGCTTTGAATTGAGAAGCGAAACGTCGCTCAAATGTTTCCTAGAGGTATTGAGATGAAATACAGTTTTTACCTGCCACCTGTGCAAACACTGATTCAGATAGTGTTCCGAGGAGCCAGCTTAACAAACGTTGATCTTGTTGTTCCCAGGCCTGAAGCTTAGTGGAAGTCGATGCTTCTTCGGTTTTAATAGGAGCTGGGAGATCTCCATTGACAAATCCAAAGAATTCGTACCCTTTGAGAGCAGGTACAACTTGAGAACGTTAGAGAACAAAGTTCTTTTGGTCGAGCTTAATAATAGATGTATGTTGAAGAGAGTATGCATTATTTAGAGCCATTTGAGAAGGGGATCGATGTAAGAGGGGTTTCCCTGTTGATTGCTCTGATACCAAGATAACAAAGATAGAATAAATGATAAATAAAGATGAGTTGAATGAGAGAGAAAGAGATAATATGAATAATGATAGAAGTGAGATTATATTTTATATGTATATATTTGATATTATATCAACACTATTTATATAAGGAAAAAAGTTCACTTAGACGTATGTACTTATACAACTAGCTTATTTAGACGTATGTACTAATAAAAGGTCATTTAAACATATGTACTATTAAAAATTGGCTTATTTAACTTTTTTTTAATAACCATGGTTAATTTTTATTTTTAAATTTATATATTTATTAATTAAATATTAATATATTTTCTCTTTCCTTCTTTTTCATTAATTAAACTAGGTAACTTATTTTTATTCTTAAATTTTTTATTATTTTAATATTAATTTTTTCATTAATATTTTTTATTATTTTAATATTAATCTCTTTATATTTCATTTTTTTATTAGTTTTTATATTTCATATTTCTTAAATTCTCATTTTTTAAAAAAAATTAACAACTTATTTATGAATTTTATGTTTTACTGTAATATTTTTTTGAAAGGTTTTTCTTATTTAATTTAATATAATAAAAATGAAAAGGGGTTTTTTCTTATTTAGTTTAATATAAATAAAAATGAAATTAATAATTTTTTATTTAATTTTTATTCACGACTTATGTTAGTAATAAAGGAATTGTTTGGTCTAATATTTGATTATTACTCTTTTAGTATTTGATGAATGTGTTTTTATTATTTTCAATTCTTAATTCTTAATTAATTTATTTTTGTGTCGAAGGATTTTTATTTCTGAAAGAATTTTCATTGTTATATTTAATTATTGGGATAAACAATTTTAAAATAATTAATAATTAATGTAAATATAAAAAATATATAAAAAAGAAGAAGAAATATAGAGTTAAAATAATTAAGGATGAATCATCATATTAAAATAATTAATGATGAATCCTCCTCTATATATATATATATATATATATATAAATACTCATATAGAAATAATAAAAAAATAAAATAATAAATGAAAAGAAAAGAGGGAGAGAGAAAATATATTAATATTTAATTAATAAATATATAAATTTAAAAATAAAAGTTAACCATAGTTACTAAAAGATGCTAAATGAGCCAATTTTTGATAATACGTACGTTTAAATGACCTTTTATTAGTACATACGTTTAAGTGAGCTAGTTGTACAAGTACATACGTCTAAGTGAGCTTTTTTCCTTTATATAAATTATATTCGTTGAAAGATTAAAAGAATAAATGACAACACTAATGATATACAAGATTCAATGTGTTGGGAAATAACATCATTTATTAATTGGCAGGCTCTTGGTAGGTGTTGACGTTTTTACTTGGGAATGAATGAGACTTTATATTTTATAGTCTCCTTAGAATGTAAAAAGACATTCTTATCTTTAATAGCCTCCGTATATTTAATAGCTTCTATATCTTTAATGTGATTTTGTTTACATCCTATAACATTTTCATCACTCTCTTTTGACCTATCTTTAAAATGATCCATTTTTGTACGGGGTGTTATAGGGTGGAATACAAAATCTGTAAAAGCAGATCTCGCCCCCAATAATTTCATTAATTTCTTTTATTTTAAAAGTTTTTAATTTTTTAAGTATAAAATTTTAATTATTTAATCCAATTAATCATGAAGGTCATAACTAAATGATGAAAAATTCATCAAAAATTAATACAATTCAAGTTGATGTCATAACTTATTAAAAATCACCAAACATATGTGATACAAACAATAAAGTAGCAACTCAAAAATATGTAAACACTAATTTCCATATGAACGGCTCAAAAAAAATTGAGCCTGTAGACTCTAATCCGACTTCCTTATTGGTTTGTTTGTCCGGTTCTTTTTTATCGTGGTTAATATCCGAATGATGTTTGTACACTTTCTTGTCTGCATGCAATTTAGTTATCCTATTTGTTGACCTTTTCCGTTTTAATGCATTTCACAAGCTCATCAATGAATTTTGTTGACACATTTGAATTACGCATCGTGAAAAAGTTCTTCAATATCGAATCAAGTTTGTCATTGCCATTATCTGTGCTATAAATTCATTTTTTTTATTTACAGATCAAGTGAGCATTTCTTCCTCATTTTTTTTTATGTTCTATCACTTATATCGTCTCTACTTCATTATGCATCGTCTTTAGAGTCCTCCATAATGAGGTATTCTAAATGCTGAATCACTATCAAATAAGGTTGTTTTGTCATCGTCTCTAAATCTCCCACTATGCTCGTTCGTCCATCTACACATAGACTTCCAACTTCAACAACTATATTATTAAAGACCGACCCAATGGTAATACACATCATATCCGCTATATTGATTTGAGTCTCCGTCTTTTTTTCAAAATTTGTATTTAATATTCATATTATATTTTATTTTACTTACTATATTTTTAATTCTAATATATTAAAGCAATGCATTCTACATGTAATTGTTTATGATGAAAATCTTTAATCGATCATATTGTTTATAAATAAATGTTGCAAATTGTTAGTCAAATTTGAGATTTATGTGGGAATGATATAAGTTTTTAATAGTTGATAATTTGAATTGTGCAATTAAAAGAAGTAATAACTTATAAGATAATGATTACAAATAATCAAACATTAACAAGCTCTTACTATTTGTGTTACTTTTAATACAATTTGTAAAAAAAGTCAAATAGCTAGATTGAAGGATTCGTATTTATTTGTGAGTAGCATTACATGAATTTAGTCATATTATTCTATCTATTTTTGGATATATATAAGACTATTTCGAAAACCTTGAACTACTCTACTGTTAGAATAGTAAAATGTCAACTTCCAAGCAGTTTTTCAAACTATGATTAGGGTAATATTGTCATTTTTAGCTCCTTCAAAACAAAGATAACGACTGTTAATGGAACAAAACAACAGTTAAACTTGTAAAAGGTCAACTTCTATCCGTTCAAAACAAGCATATCAAAGCCCATTTGTTTTTTTAACTATTATAAATAATTATACGGCTACTATTTTATTCTTTTTCTTTTTTAAATAAATCAAAATATACAGCCCATTGTTTGTGTGGTTATAATGCAGGTGAATCAGTACGTACGTAGCTTAGAAATAGTATACTTTTGTACACAATTAAGAAATGTTCATTATATATATATAATTATATATAGATGTATATATTTGGCCGGAGATTTAATTTGAATGATTCTATTTATTATTATATATTGGGAATGACATCTCTTTATGCAACAAATTAAAAGAGAACAAGTCTATGAGAGATATACACAGAATGCATAATAGTAAAGTAAATTATGATGGACAAAATTTAATCCATGCAAAATAATAAAGATAGTAAGAACATGATTAGGCTTCAAGTTAACTTCACATTTTCGATCTTGAGACGACCCTTTAGGGTTACTAGACATATCGAGATTCTCTTGATTTATTTTGATAATGGAATTTCCTCTCCAAACTCTTTTCACAAAATATTGATGACTCCGAATTCATTCAATTAATTAGATGAATCGTTAATAGAGAGAAGAATCGTTAAGAACCTTGTTGCTAGAACTAACTGGTTTAAATAGAGAGAAGTGGCATGATACGTTAAGATATATACTAATGTGACAAGAATCGTGTTTAAGATCAATAGATTACTCCTACTAATGCACCTAACTATATATCTATTGATCTTAAATTGACATAGTACGTAATTAATTAGCGCATGTGTTACGTACCATATATATATTAACCGTATGGATAATAATATTAATTGTAATCATGCACGAGTTTTAATCTTCTTCTTTATTTTTTCTTTTAGTAAATTTTGGTTGGCAAACTTTAAGGAGGGTACGTAGAAACAGCCAATTAATTAAAACATGCATTATATTGGACATATGAGCTGTGTCGGCGGCACCTGCACCTTACTATACTTTTAGAGAGAGAAAAAGAAAGTCAAAACTGTGTGCAGTTTAAGGATCCTGATCCATTACCAACCTTATTTATGATCACGACCGAGCAAGCAATATTGTTGGCTTGGCCCATCCTACTGATTGATTCATCACCGCCTTCAAAAAGTCGTCTCTATTCATTATCTTTACATGTTCATTATTATTAATTAATGAATACTATCTTTTCCGTGTCTGACCTTCAAACAATTTGACTTTCCCCACCAATCTCAATCCTTTATAAATAAATAAATAAAACCCCATTCCTTAATTAATTTCTATCCTATCTATAACAACACATTCGTCATCGATCGATCAAAAAGATTCAAAACCCACTTCTTGATTCAATGGCCACAGATGATCAAGAACTAGAAATCCCACCTTTCTTCGTATGTCCAATCTCCCTCGACATGATGAAAGACCCGGTCACCGTCCCCACTGGAATAACCTACGAACGAGAATTCATAGAGAAATGGGTATTCGCCCAAAAGAACCAAACATGTCCGGTAACCAAACTCCCACTCTCCGTAAACGTCGATCTCACCCCTAACCACACGCTGCGTCGTCTCATCCAATCGTGGTGCGCCATCAACGTTTCTCGGGGAGTCGAACGGTTCCCGACGCCTAAACCGTTAGCGAGCAAATCCCAGATCTCGAAACTTATACACGATCATAATTCAAAATCCGCAGACGAACAAATCAAGTGTCTCAAGAAATTGAAGTCAATCGCCGCCGTCAGCGACGCCAATAAAAGATGCATCGAGACGGCCGGAGGGGCAGAGTTCGCCGCTTCGTTGATCACATTGGAGGATTCGTCGGAGTTAGTTGTAGAAGACGAGTACATTAGAGCTAGCGACGAGGCACTTAGCATGTTACACTTACTCGAGCTGTCGGATCCCTTCCTAAAGTCATTAGCCACGGACGAGTTCATAACCGCGTTAACTCGGGTAATGAGAGACGGTTGTTACGATTCCCGGGTTTACGCGGTCATGATACTAAAATCCATCACGGAAGTAGCCAACACAACTCAGATGACAGGATTGAAACCAGAATTATTCACCGAGATAGTTCAACTATTGAAAGACGAGGTTACCCCTAAAGCCACCAGGGCCGGGCTTCACGTGCTGATCAACGTGAGCCCGGTGGGGCGGAGTCGGTTGAAGGCTGTGGAAGCCGGGTCGGTTCATGTTTTAATTGACATGTTACTTGACTCGTCCGAAAAGAGGGTATGCGAGATGGCGTTGACGGTTTTAGACCAGCTCTGCCAGTGCGCGGAGGGGCGGGCGGAGGTTTTGTGCCACGGGGCGGGGATGGCTATCGTTTCGAAGAAGATACTAAGGGTTTCAAAGGTGGGTAGCGAGAGGGCGAGTAGGGTTTTGCATTCGCTAGCGAAGTATTCGGGCAGTCCGGTGGTTTTGCATGAGATGATGGAGGCGGGGGTGGTGGCGAAGTTGTGTTTGGTTTTACAAGTTGACAGCGGAGCGAGGACAAAGGAGAGGGCGAGAGAGATCCTTAAGATGCACGCAATCACATGGAAGAATACAAAGTGCTTACCCTTGGCTCTATTCTCTTCGTACCCTTGATCATAAAGTTTTCTCTTTTTTTTTTTTGTACATCATTTACATACACTATTTTTTTCTGGAAATTTGGGAATTGTATATATATATATACACTCATTACTGGTTGGATTGAAGCAATTGATTCATGTATTTTGAGTAGAAGAAAATAATAATTTTCATTGAAAAATGTTTCTATGAAAACTTGGAATTGGCAGTTTGACACCTCCTTCAATTGGTTGAATATATTTGGTATAGATTAGATAGCTAATTCTATCATCTATTCTGGGTTTATCTTAATTTTTTATCAGATGGTGTAAGGTGATATTTGTTGGGCTAAAATGGACTATCGTGTGCTGAATCATCATGTGGGTGAGAAAAATAAACTTTTGGAGGAAGAGGAGATAGAAAGACTCTTGAGGATTTCTTGACTGAAACAAACTTTTTTATTATTCTTTTCTCTCTTACCTCATATTCAGCACACAAACCTTTATTTATAGTCTCTTAACATAAAACAAAACGTACAAGAAATAAAAACAAATATTAAAGACAAAAACTGTAACAGCAACATTTAAGACTGACCCCTGATTACTAAAACTGCTAAAACGTTTGAAACGTTTGAGATCTCCACCATTAAAGACTAAACTTAAAAGACATTCAATTTATTATTTAAAATATGGCTGACCGTTATTTGAGTTTATTGTGTAACAAATTCCTCCCTTAAACTCAAATCTTTTCCATCTTTCATTCCGATCATCCTCTTGAAATTTTCGAACAACACAGTTGGTAGCGCCTTTGTAAAAATATCCGCCACTTGATCACGACTCGCAACATGACTTAATCGCACATTACCTTCCTTCACATGTTCCCGTATAAAATGGAAACGAACATCGATATGCTTGCTCCTCTCATGGTGCACCAGATTCCTTGCCAACTCAATTGCTGATTTGTTGTCGACTTTGATTTGTTCCCACATGAATACTTGGGTCGGACTGTGGATTGACCCGCCCATAAACTTAAAACGCTTAAAAATAAAATTTAAAATATTATGTGTATATTTTGAACTTGCAACCTAACAAAACAAGTACAATCTTTCAACCAACTATGATAATAATACTTTATATTTTAAATTCAACATCAAATTTGATAAACGCGAGACATTTTTACAATATAAGTTCAATTTTGTAACTAATTAATATATATATATATATAATAATGCTTAATTTCAAAGTTTCCGGATTGTCGGGTCGAAAACTGTGGTTAATTTGGATATATATGTGAGAGTAAATGGATATTTGGGTCGGATTGTGAGTTTACTCACCCATAAACTTAAAACGGTTAAAAATAAAATTAAAAATATTATATATATGTTTCAAACTTGCAACCTAACAAAACAAATACAACCTTCTAACAAAGTGTGATTGGGATGTGGTTTGTCAATGAATAATAAGTCGGTATTAATTGAAAGTGGTTAAAAATATGAATCAAATATGTTTTAAACTTGCAACCTAACAAAATAAGTGCAACCCTTTAACCAAGTGTGATTGAGATTTGGTTTGTTGTTAGATAATATGCCGGTATCAATTAAAAGCGGTTAAAAAATATGAATTAAATATTTGATTAACTAAAGTGAAAGTGAAAGTGTAAGTTTACGAGGTGAGAGGTTCATTCGAAAAAATATATGAGAATGTAAGTTGTTTTACCGAAGTTAATAAAATGTGGAATGAGAATGTTTTATTTTTTATTTTAATATATGATTCGTGATTTATTAAGAACTTTAAACATTAAATACATATTATTATTTATTTATTTATTATATTTTTATTCGTTTTTTACCCAAGGTAATCTTCCTAGATTTCATTAATCCGTATATTTATAAAGATACAATGCAAACCATTAAAACAATAAATAAAGTCTAAGTTAAGATAAAACATTATTACAAGTTATTGTATCTATTACTCGAATAACATAATAAAAATGGGAAGAATGTCAATTTTATTTATAAAGTTGGAAGGAGGTGTCAAATTTATTTATAAAGTTGTAAAATTCTATTTATGTATACAAACTTGTCAAAATGTGTCAAAATTATTTAACATAACGGAATGTTTTAAACGGAGTTAATTTTTTATCCACGTGGATATTTATTTTATATTTTGTTTTAACTTATTTTTTTCATTTCAAACAGACTTTTTCTTTACATTTAATAAATAAATAAAATAATTTCATTCTCTCTCCTCCTTCACCGATTCATATTCTTCTCATTTAAATCTTAATCTCCAAAATTTCATCCATCATTTCTCATACCCACTTTATCTTCTCTCTCCGAATTTCACCCTATGTTCTTCTCAATTGATGTCAAAGTAATAGGTTATATATTCAATGCGAAACATTGAACTAGAAATTCTGGATTTCATTTGAATAATTTGCCTGCAATTTCCGATTTCTCTAGGGGATTAGAACAATAAGTTTTTAGCGGTCAACTGTGATGGTTAGAATTTTGAAAAATAAATTTGAGATTCTAGAAACGGTTATTGAGATTTTAAGTTGGAGTTGATAAGTTAAATGTGATATGTCACTTGTTTGTCATTATTTCTGAGATTGTTCTTCGTGAAGGAAAAACTAGTTCCAAGATCGCTTCAGATAGGGTTTTGAAACTCAATTAGTTAAATCCTCAATCATAGAGTTCAATCGCAGATAAACGAGGTTTATTACAGATATTATATTGTTTGATCGAAACTGGTTCATCCGATGATCAGATCACGAAACAAGTCTATATTATCAGGCCTAACAGTAATATCAAAGTCTATGAATGATCTAGTTAAAAAAAGGAATAGACATTCTCTGGAGATTGAGATTCGATTTGTTGAGTTCTTGAATGTGAATAGATTGGTTGCGGCGGCTGTGAAAGAGAGGGGATGAAGATGATGGTGGGCTGCCTGCTGGTGAAGAAAGGGGATGAAGATGATGGTGGGTAGAAGAAGGAAAATTTTATTTATTTAATTTTATATATTAAATAGAAAAAGAAAGTCTATTTGAAATGTAAAAAATAGGTTAAACAAATATGAAAAATAAATACTCACGTGGATAAAAACTTAACGCCGTTTGAGACATTCCGTTATGTTAAATAATTTTGACACATTTTGACAAGTTTATATACATAAATAGAATTTTACAACTTTGTAAATAAATTTGACACCTCGTTCCAACTTTATAAATAAAATTGACATTGTTCCCTAATAAAAATAGATCATGCACAATTATTATTACTTAAAATAAATAATTAACTCAACATATAAACTAATCAATTATAGTACTTCAAGTGATAAAAGTTGACTACTAAAAGATTAAACATTATCAATTTGATTCTCATTTAAAATGCTTAAATTGAAGTGAGGATCATGACCTTGGGTCGGGTAACATCCTATATTAAAAAAAACTTCAACATGAAAGTTCTTGGGTATGATTTAATATATATATTTTATTATGTTATAATTAGAAGAAAGATTGTATTGAATGGTTATATATTGAATTATATAAGTTATGTCTATTATATAGACATTACATTGAGTTTATAAGAAAATTAATAATATAATATAATATAATATTGATATAATATAATATACTAATAATATTATCACAATTTATAATATTGTGATAATATCTTACATATATATTATTTTATATTCTAACATCCCTCTTCAAACTCAAGATGAAAAACGATTGAACAACTTGAGGTTGAAGATGAGATGATGAAATATTGATGTTGTATTTTTCAAGCTTCAAAAAGTTGTGAGCTCCATCTAGTTAAAGGATGGCAGTGTGTTGACGGATAAACCAGCGAAAAGATAAAATCCCATAGAAATAGAATGCTGGGGTGAAACAACAACAGAATGAACTCCGAAGTTACTCGCGAGTATCGAAATCTATCCAACGACGGGATGACAATGTGTTGCATTAAATAAAACCAGCGAAGAATGAATGTAGAATCCCATGGGAATAGAATGCTGAGGTGAAACAACACCTGTAAAACCCATTCTAACGAGAGAATAGCAGTGTGTTTACTAAATAATCAGTAAAAATATGAGCATTAATACTGGGATAAAACAACAACTAAAAACAAAACTCAGAGAATATGATTCCGAAGATAATAAGAACATCAAGAGAATTCTTTGAAAGAAAAAAAATATATTATTAAAAAAATATAATAATAATAATAATAATAATAATAATAATAATTAAAGCCCTTCATCAAAAGACTAAATTTGTAGCTCAAGAACAAAAGTTTGACTCATATCATGTTAGAATAAAGAGAAGGAGACTGTATTATAATAATATATTTCGGTTTCATAGATTAAGTTTATTATATAGACATTATATTGAACTTATAAGAAAACTAATAATATAATATTGATATAATATAATATACTAATGATATTATCACCATTTATAATTTATAATAATGTAATTTATAAGTTTCAAATAATGAATTATAAATACAAAATATTATCAAGTCTTAACTCTTAATCTTATGTTTTAAAGTAGACTTAATTAAGATATTAGAATTTGAGCACCGACCATTAAATATAATAAAGTCTGGTCTGAGCTGAATAGAAAACTAATATAAAATAAATAACAAATAAACTGCAAAATATATGGGGCTGTAATTTAACTACATAGAAAATTTGTCAAAATTGACCGTTGGTTCAGTGGGAGTTGAATAGATTAAAGAATGAAATAAAATACATAATAATACAATAAGATATTCTAAAAGAAATATTGAAAATGAATGTGAAGAACTTTAAGAGGTTAACGTGGGTAGTCAGATGTCACGGATTAAAATTCGATCCGTGTGCCACAAAGTTAAATCGATTCAAATTCTAACTATAAAATCTTTTTAGACAACGCAAGAGAACACAATGTAAGAAGAATTATATATTGAATACTTGGTGTTTACAAAGAAATACCTTTGAGATATTTATAGGGCTAATTACAAACTACATTAATGATACTATCTAATTACCATATTAATGAGATACTTTTCAACTATCCATTAATAAGATATTACCCAATTACTCTCATTAATGATATTCTCCCAACTACTACTTTTATTACTCTAGGACTTCAATGCTTTTAAAATATTCATTGTAGTGGGCTTACTTGGGTGATTGAGTCTCCTTTATACAAGTAAACATCCCCTGGGTTAAGAGGATTGACACTTTGACACTTGGATTGGGCCATGACTAAAATAGGACGTGACACAGGGCTCACCTGTTCGGTTTTCGTTATTCAAAATTTTTCGTTCTGAGTTCTTTAAATTTTAATTTCTGTAGTCAATTTAAAAATTAAAGCAATTTGAATAAATTATAATAAAATCGAACAAATTCGAATTTATTTTTTGGTTTGTTTTAATATATTATATATTAATTTATATGTAGTTATTTAATTATATATAATAAATTATATAATATATAATTAAAATAAATAATAAAAATAATTCGATTTTCGGTTTTATTTTTGAGTTAAAATAACACTCGTAAATAAAATCGAAAATCGTATTTGAATTCAAATTGATTTAAACTTTATTCGAAACCAAAAATAAAATTCAAATTCAATGGAATGTTTAATTTAGACACAAATATATTGAAGAAGCTAGGTCTAATATTATATTTATTTTATTTTTATTTTTCAAGTGTCTTAAGAAAACTCACATCGCTCTATAAAATGGAAACTGACATATTATTTAACATTTTACAAAAAAAAAAAAAAAATTAATAATAAATTAAATAATCATTTAGAATGAGCGGAACAAATACATTTTTAATGAAGGCTTAACATATCAGCTTTGATTTCGGTCAAGGAAAGAGAAACAGTCCGAGAAAACTTGTGTGGCTGTAAATTTTTGTTGATCTAGAAAATTTGTTTGGTCTTTGTGTCGGCTCGTTTCTTTTCTTTTTATTTGCTTGTTTTCTCCATCTTCAACAACCTCCCTCTTTTTTTTAGTTTCATCACTAAGTTGTGTTTTTGCAACTTAGTAACTAAATAAAATAGTATCACCTCTTAAAAAAATATTACATGTAGTATAGTTATGAAATTAATAATTATTTAAACAAAACGATAAAATCATAATAATATTGCAAAAAATCAAACAAATAAATAAAAATTGATTTGTGCAAAGATTCTTTAAAATTTCAACTGAATATGTCGATTTCATCCCTTGAACATCGAAGGATAACTATTGCCGTTATGGTTGATGACATATTTTACTCTAATATGGATGTAGGATAATCAGATACAAATTTTGATTCTTAGTTTTAGCATGATACTCAATGTTTTATGACTCATTTTCTCTATATATTTTTGCTTCAAATATTTTAACAGTTGAAAATGTTTTTTTTTAATATCATCCCAAATTCGAACAAGTTTTGCCCTAAAAAATTTCTAATTATATTGATAAAAATAAAAAAAATAAGTCATTATATGCACAAACTATCTCAAATTTACATTTCTACCCATGTAAGAAGAAATGTTTAATTTTTACTTGGAACAATAAAAGAAACTATTACACCAAAATAAATTTAAGATATATAAGAAGAAAACCAAATTATAATAAAGAGAAATAAAAAAGAGAATGGAATGAAATGTGAACTATTAGTAAACATAACATGACAATGAATAAATTTACCAACTTTTAGCAAGTAAACAGATACAAGGAATAAAGATGGGAAAGCGAAGACGTTGAGAGCAGTGACCCCATCATCACATATAAAAAATAAATCACTGTGGAAACAAAATTAATTATCATGTAAAAAGTTAAAAAGATAAAATTATGTTCGGGGAGGAGTTATGTTCGGGACAGAATGCTCCCAAACATAATTTTATCTCTATAACTTTTTACATTATAATTATTTTTTTCTCACCGCAACTTATTTTTTCTATGTAGATGCCAGGTGGGGGTCGTTGTGGAGTCGTTGCCCCAGCGTTGCTCTCAAATCAAAATCGTTCTCAAAATCCGCAGAAAATGTTAGTCATGAAATTTTCTAAACTATCATGATAAACAAGAAACTCAGAAAGAAAGTGTTGGGTGTGAATGCGATTGAAGTTTGACTCAGTTTCTCTTGTTTATCGATTCCGTTGCACCACTATCTCACCAAAGGCGGCAACCCTTTCTCTAGTGTCCAAACACCACAAAAGAGTTTGACATTTTATTCCCACCAAGAGAGTAGTATCTATTTATATTATTAGGTCAAGTCCAATAAGTGGGTTACTAGATATTGTGCCACAATGTTGGGCCAACCAATACCCAACAATCTCCACTTTTGGCCCAAAATAGTGCAAAACACAATCACGGAATCACAAGACACATCATCGCCAATTTATTACCACCAAGGCAACAAAAAGAATACCCAAGGTAAACTCGTGTCATAAAGACCAGAGGCAAGAGCACAAAGCATGAGAAAATCACAAAGATCAAACGCAAGAGCACAAAGCATGCGAAAATCACAAAGATCAAACGCAAGAGCACAAGCATGCGAATATCATAAAGATCAACCGCAATAGCACCAGCATGCGAAAATCACAAAGATCTAACGCAAGAACACAAAGCATGCGAAAATTACAAAGATCAAATGCAAGAGCATAAAGCATGCGAAAATTACAAAGATCAAATGCAATAGCACAAAGTATGGGAAAATCACAATGATTGAAGGCAAAATCACAAAGCATGCCATGTCCACAAAGGACGAACCTCAAAGAGTTTTCCCTAAGTCAAAGTTTAAAATTCGTTGACATGAAATAAAATTTTCAGCAGGTAAACACTTAGTACCCATATTAGCAGAATTAAATTCTGAAGGAATTTTCTCTAACTTCACAATGCCCTTTTCAACAATATCTCGAATGTAATGAAACCTAACATCAATGTGTTTAGTTCTATCATGAAAAACATGATTTTTACACAATTGAATAGCAGATTGACTATCAGAAAACACAACCACATTTTTGTCAAAAAATCCAATTTCAGACAAAACAGCCCTAAGCAAATTGCTTCTTTAAAAGCTTTAGTGGCAGCTACATACTCAGATTTTGTAGTAGATAAAGCAACAATGGGTTGAAGTTGAGACTTCCAACTTATGCAAGAGCCACACAAAGTAAACACATAGGAAGTAGTAGACTTTCTATTATCCCTATCATTAGCATAATTGGAATTCACATAACCAACCAACTTAGTACCTACAGAACACTTAGAGAAAGTCAAACCAACATCAACAATGGTTTTTAGATATCTCAAAATTCATTTCAAGCATTCCAATGAGGCACACCAAGGTTAAACATAAATCTATTCAAGCAATTAACTATATATGCAATATCAAGCCTAGTAATAATCATGAGATACATAACAAACCCTATAACATTAAAATAAGGCACATTCTTCATTTTAGTTATTTCAGTTTCAATCTTAGGAGACTGATCCTTACTTAATACAAAGTGGGAAGCAAGAGGCACATTCACAGATTTAGCATCAGACATAGAAAATTTACTAAAAATTTTAGCAACATATGCACTTTGATTCAACAGAAAAGAAAATTTTGTTCCATCTCTAATAATATTCATGCCCAAAATCTTCTTAGCATCACCTAAATCTTTCATGTCAAAATTTTCACAAAGAGATTTTTGCACATGCATAACAGACTTCAGACATGGGCTAACAATCAACATGTCATCCACATACAATAAAAGAAATACATGCACAAAGTCTATATTCTTGAAGTAAAAGGCAATGATAAGAAGAACTTCTTTTAAACATCAAAGATTGCATGCACTTATCGAACTTGATATTTCATTACCTAGGAGATTGTTTTAAACCATACAATGCTTTTTTTAACAAACAAACACCATTAGGCAACTTGGGGTCAACAAACCCCTCAAGTTGATGCATATAAATATTGTTATCAAGTTCACCATGTAAGAAAGCATTGGTAACATCTATTTGTTTCAATTACCAATAAAAGTGAGCAACTAAAGCAAAAATAATTTTAACAGTAGTGAATTTGATAACATGAGCAAAAATTTCAGCATAATCTATTCCCTCATTTTGAGTAAATCCCTTGGCTACTAACTTAGCCTTGAATCTAACTTTTAAATACTCTTGCTTCACCTTATATAACCACTTGCAATCCACTAAGGAGTAATTATGAGGTTTTGGAACAAGTTTCCAAGTATCATTGATTCTTAGGGAATTCATCTCATTATTCAAAGCAACAATTCATTCAATAGAAAACTTAGACCTCAAAGATTTTTTGTAAGAGCTAGGCTCATTATAGTCTAGGGATTCAAACATGTTAAAAGCAAATTCAGACATATTGAAATCATTCAAATTATCATCCTTAAATCTAGCAGACATTCTAACCGTTCTTCTACTTCTATCCCTAGCAAGTTGATAGTCATGCAAATCATCAGACAACTCATTTGAATCAGACAAAACATTTGAATCATGCAAATCATCAATATCATGCTCCACCTCATTAGGAACGTTTACATCATGTTCAACAGGTTGATCAACAACTACAGGCGCATGCTCCACCTTATTAGGAGCATCATTAATAGGAGTGGGGAACATAGACAAACAAGGAAAATCATTCTCATTAAAGACAACATCTCTAATTATCACAATCCTAAGCCTATGTTCACTCCTATCCCAAAGCCTATAACCTTTTACCCCTTTGGGGTAGCCTAAGAACACACATTTTTTGGACCTAGGCTCCAACTTATCAACCTTTTGATGCACATAGCCAACATAACCAAAAACTTTCAAGTTACTCAAATCAAAAGGTTTACCTGAAAACACAAATTCATGATATTTCCCTCCTAAGGGAACACTAAGGGACCTATTTATTAAATAAGCAGTAGTATGCAAAGCATCCCCCAAAACTTCTTAGACAACCCAGATGACGCTAACATAGCTCTCATCCTCTCTAGAAGTGTCCTATTCATCCTCTCAGCAACACCATTCTGTTGTGGTGTGTACGACACATACATATGTCTTTTAATACCCCAGGTAATACATAAATCATTCATCTGTTTATTACAGAATTCAAGACCACTATATATCCTAAAAGTTTTGATTCTCTTACCTGTTTGATTCTCAATCAAAATCTTCCATTCCTTAGATTTTTCAAAAACATAAGACTTATGTTTCAAAAGTAACACCCAAGCTTTCCTAGAATAATCATCAATGATGGACATAAAATATTGGTTCCCCCATGTGTAGAAACACTAGAGGGACCCCACACATTAGCATGCAAATATTCAAGGATATCAGTACACTTAGACACGTTTGAGTATGAGATGATGGGAAAACACACCTTATGATGTTTTCCTAGCACACATGATTCACAGAAGGGGATGGGGGACAATTTATCACTACCAAAGTGACCACCTTTATGCAAAATTTCTAGACCTTTGTTACTCATGTGACCTAATCTATTATGCCAAAGAACAAATTTATCACCAATCACAGAGTTCACAGAGTCACAAGTAGTCTCAGTATGACACACATACAAATTGTTCATTTTTTTAACAGTAAAGATAACAAAAGACCCACGTCAAATTTTCATAACATCTTTCCCCCACTTTCCCTTCAAACCATCATTCTCAAGAGATGCACAAGACAACAAATTATAACGCAAATCAGGAACATGCCTCACATTCTTCAAAGTAAACACAGAACCACAAGAGAACCTTAGGCATACATCACCTATTCCTAACACAATGCAATTTTTCGAATTTACCATAGACACAAAATCATGTTCAATCTCTTTATAGTTCGAAAACAAATCGCTAAATGGAGTCACATGAAAACTACAACTAGAGTCAACTAGCCAATCAGATTTGTACAAAGAATTAGATAACACAGAGTTCAAGCTAGCATAATCACATAGATTATTAATCATAAAAATATCACACATATTTCCCTCATAAACAACCACATTAGCATTTTCAACATGCTGATTTCTCTTAGGCTTAGGACAGTCCTTGATAAAATGACCAGACTCATGACAATTATAACACTTTCTAGCACTAGACCTAGACTTAGATCTGCTTTTACTAGCAGGATGAGATTTCTTACTAGAACTCTCATTACTGACATTCTTTTGGGCACTCGACCTACCCTAAGATCTACCCCTCACATGCATGACTTCACCACCAGACTGTTTACCCCTCTTAGAGTGTCTCAAATCTAACTCCTAATCTTAAGACCATTGACAATAATATCAAGAGTGACACTGTCTCTACCATACTTAATGGCAGACTTCAGATCATTAAAAGAATCAAGAATAACATTCAACAAGACAATGGGGGAATACTCATCAATGTTCTTATCATCACACAACTTAATATCATAAATAAGTTTAGTGAAAACATTCAGATTATCTTTAATGTCCTTGGACATATCCAATATAAATTTGAAAAACTTTTCAAGTAAGAAAATTTTATTAGGTAGAGAAGTTTCAGTATAAAGTTCAGACAAATTATCCCACAAGGTTTTTGCACACTCTAAATTACCAATTTTTCTCATCACAGAATCAGATAAATTCAAGTATATAGAATCACAAGCATTTTCATTCATTTCACTATTTTTCTCAACGGTATCAGTAACAACATAAACCTGACTAACAACTTTAAAGTATTTTTTCTGAATCAAAACACATTTCATTTTTGTTTCTAAATGCTAAAATCAGTTTTTCCGTCAAAAGGAACCATACCATATTGATTAACACCAGACATGCTATCAAAAAAATTAAAAGCAATCAACAATCAATTTGCAGAAATTAATAGAAGGGTTCAAGCTATGATACCTTGTGAAACTCAAATAAAGTTTCGACTTACCCACCCCGCTCAGGGATTTGCTGCTTCGTCTTCTCAGCAGCGGCACGACGGTGACTTTGATTCACTGCGGTCGCGATAAATGCGACACCGACAACGGTTGAACAGTATATCAATGACTTCTTCTCCAGAGGCGGTAGTGACTTTCTTCTTCCTCTAGTAACAGCAGAAGCAGAGAATAAAAGCAAGAGGATTAAAGAAGAAACAGAAGACAGATCTACGTTTATTGGTGAAGATAACTTATATCCTCCAACCCAATCTCAAACTTCAATTATAAACCCTAAATCCTAGCTTTGATACCATTGTTGGGTGTGAATGCGATTGAAGTTTGGCTCAGTTTCGCTTGTTTATCGATTCTGTTGCACCACTACCTCACCAAAGACGGCAACTCTTTCTCGAGTCTCCAAACACCACAAAGGAGCTTGACCTTTTCTTTCTATCAAGAGAGTAGTATCTATTTATATTATTAGATCAAGTCCAACAAATGAGTTACTAGAGATTGGGCCACAATGTTGTGCCAATCAATACCCAGAATGATTAAAATAAAACTATATATTTTAACATGACATGAAATAGTGAAAGTTACCCAACTGATTTAATGTTAATAAAAGAAGTGTCTAAAACCAGAGTAAGAGTAGGACATCCATATTCAATTGAGTTTTCTTTAGGAGAATTAAATATCCGTGAATACTTGGCTCATTCTAATGCATATTGTTTTGTGTTTTGGATGTTTGTTCTCTTTTTGCATTAATATTATATATTTATGTTAATGAAACCTACTTAATTTGTGATACTTTTAACATTACTTAAAAAGTATGTCTTTTCCAATTTCTGATGATTTTAACGAGATAATCACATCAACTCGTTGGTAAATATCACATTTACACCCTAACATGTTTTTGTCACTCGTTATTTGCTTTTTTAGTCGCATTGGTCCTATAATAGTTTAATAATTATATCACAAAGTCTTGAAAATGATTGTATTGGATCGGCTCTAGTGTAGGGGCGGAGCCACGTTCAACCAATTACTTGGGCTGTAGCCCGGGTAGACCAAAACATTTTTATGCATTTGATACTAACGACGGTAAAATACTGTCGTTATTGATAATTTCTCGTCACTAAAGTATAATAGCTACAGTAAACTTGTTTTATTTTATTGTTTGCTTGATAATAGGATATAATTTTTTAAAACAATTTATCCCAGGTAGCTTTTAAATCCTGACTCCGCCTCTGCTCTAAGGTAAGGTTATGTAGGTGGCCTAGAACCTCCGGTCCCTCCTACAAGAGTACCCAAAAACAGTAAAATAAAATTAATAATGAGAGATAATTTAGAAGAGGTAACGACGTAAACAATAATTTGAATGCCCGAAAAAATAATAAAATTTATCTCTCTAATCCCTTTCGGTTATTTCGATGCTACCTATACATGTAGTATATGTATTCCACTCATAAAATGACACTTATAGACAACATCGAACTAACTCTCCCTCTCCTTATACTTTTCTTTTTTACACTCAATAATATAATGACACCACATTCTCTCCCACAATTTTTCTCCTTTATTACTCATCTAACCATCTTACCTCTCATTTTAAATACATTTAAAATATTACTCTTTTAATTTTAATTAATTCTATAAAGTTAACCTGCAAATGCAAAAAAGAAAAATAATAATAAAATAAACATAAAATTACCTAATTAAAATATAATAGTAAAATAGACCAAGAAAATGATTGTAAAACGGATAGAAAATAGTAGTTATATTGGACAAGATAAATATGTTTTAAATTAGGTACTCTTATTTTACTTCATTTTGAATATATTTATCATTTTACCTCTAATCTTTTAGTTGATCTTTCAAAGTTATAGGGTATATTAATTTATTAAAAATAATAATAAGATAGAGAGAAAATGAATGATAAAATATACTTAATTTTAGAAGAATAAGTTAATGAAAATTTCACGACTTGACTCGAAAGATGTTGAAACTAATATTTAAGTAATTAACTATTATCCCTCAAAATATATTAATTAAATTAAAATCATTGATAAAAAAAAAAAATGTATAGCAATAAAGATGAATAATAACAAGGTAAACAAAACTGTGGTTATACAGAAAAGAAAATGTGGAATGTCTTTACTCACGATCAAATAAATTGTGGTGGTTAGAAATTTAGCCATGATAATAATAACCGTGGTTATATAGGTTCTTTAACCACAAAATCGTGGTTATAGCCAAATCACTATATTTTTACTGCAAATTGTTCTTTCACCCCTTCTGACATTCTCACCGATCCCACTCCTCACTCACTTCCTAAAATTACTTATTTATCCCTATCACTTTTATATATTTATCTTTCTTATTTATTTACTTTATTTATTTAAATTAATTTTATCTATTTAATTTAATTATTATATTTTTCTTATTCATTAAATTTAATTAATTATTTTCTAATATATTTTTTTTATTTTTTATTTTATTTATTTTATATTTTTTATATCGATTTTCGAATATTTATTTTTGTTTTTTATTTCGGTTAAGAATTATTTTTTATTTAAAAAAAATATGAATTCATTCCATTTACGTTAAATCTTATTTGTTATAATCTTTTTAGTTATAAATAACTATAAATGAAAATATTAATAATATTACCGTATATATTATTAAGTAAAATATTATATTTAATTTGATTAATTATTAATATATAATATTTTAAAGACTTATTATAGATAATTTTATTTATAAATAAAAAATTTAAATCATTCAACTATTTTTTTTATAAGTATTTAAATATATATATAATTAATATAATAAAGAGAAGTGATAGAGAGAGAAAATTTGGTGAGGGAATTTAGTGAGAGAATGACTTGACAATTGGAAAATGTAAAAGTGAGAGGAAAGTGAGAAAATAGAGAAATTATTTGATTTTTTAAGCGAATAAGATTATGCCAAGTCATTCCCTCATCTAATTATTTCTCTATAATAAAATATTAAATATTTATATTTTATTAAATTAGACATTTTAATATTTTATATATTTTAAATAATTATAATATAAAAATAATAATATTTTATATTTTTAATTAAATAAATAAATAAAATAGAACAAAATATATTAAAAATTATTTAATTAATTATATTTAATAATAAGAAAAACTTAATAATTAAATAAAATAAAAAAAAGTAAAAAAAGTAAAAAAAAAATGTGAATATATAAATTTGTAAGAATAAATAGATAATTTTAAGGGAGTGAGAAGTGGGCGTGGGGATGTCAGATGGATTGAGAAAAGCTGCCTATAATTATAGTTTTTACATTTCTTAAATACATATTACCTCACCTCAATCCATTTTTTTTCATTGTTTTTTTTATTATGTAAGAAGACCCACCCAGCCGTAACTTCCATTTCCCACATGAAAATTCAAATTCAACTTATATATTATTAAAATCGTTTTATAATTTATTTATAAATTATTTAAACTTTAACTGATTTTAATTATAAATATTATAAAATATTTTAATAAATTATTAATAATTAACTATTCAATCAATAAAAAAAGTGACACAATTATTATTAAATTTAAACTTAGTTTAATTATTAGCATTTTTATTAGTCAAATTTTCAATTATTATTTTATTAATTATTTTTTCAGTTATTTGTTTTTTATAAATTCATTCTTCAACTATTTTTTTTTTCTTTTTCATGTGATTGAAAATGGGGGCTTAAAAGTGTGCTATAGTAAAATATCATACACTTACCAATTAGGTAGATCAAGTAAACAAATATGATTATTTATTAATAACTAACAAAATTTAAAATTTAATTTTAAATAGTTTGTAAATATAAAATTAAATATTTTATATAGATAGTAAAACTTATTATATTATAAATAGAAAATATATTTTTAATAAGAGGTAAGTTGAATTTTAATGATTAAGAGAAAAGATGTGAAATTATTTAAGAAAAAGATTTGTATTTAAAAAGAGAGAGACAAGTTAACACCTATATTTAATTATTTATAAGACTAAATTAATTAATTTTAATAATATCTAGATAAAATTTTAATAATATTTTAATGATCCTCTCATCCAAAAGTAGCATGAATAGGAAACAACCAACAAATGATGATATACATCCCAAACAAACTAAAGCAAAAAAAAAAAAAAAACTAATTTAAAATGAGAAAAGAACCCGGTTTTTGAATGGATCCAACGGCCAATCACATCTCCGTCGTCGCGCGATGAAGTATTTCAATGCCCTCCGGCAACAGATTGTGAATGAATACTGTCAGATTGACGAACGTCGGTATGTATGTCTAAATCTAAATCTAAATCAAAACCCAAATCTAAATATCATTTTATATGTATGAAATGAATACAAATTTCTAATAGTAGATACAAAACATTGATCGGAGAGAATGCTGACGAGGCGGCGACGGCGATGGCCGAGAAACTAATAGATGTTTGCGAGAGCGAGGAGTTTCTGCAGAAAGGGATATTGGATACGATGGCGGAGATTGAGGAGAGAAACGAAGGGTCGAAGGAGATGGAAAGGGATTTGAACGAGCTGCATCGAGTTTTTGATGAGATGGCGGTTATGGTGAAGAATCAGGGAGAAGAGATCGATGAGATTGAGAATCAAGTGAAGCGATTCAGTTCATTTGTAAGAGGAGGAATTGATCAGATATTGGCACGTAAGTATTATCAGAAGAATTCTCGCAAATGGAACTGCTTCGTTATTATCTTCCTCCTTCTACTACTTATCATTCTCTTTGCCGTTTTATTTATGGTCTAAACGTCAAAGAATAACGTCCGCCTTCTGCCCCCAACCGGTTCATAGGATCTGTATTTGTTCAGGGAAAAGGGTATTGCACTGTTAGATGAAAAATATTTATGTAATTCTGTAAAAAAAAAAAATATTGTTATATTTTTAATTATATTTATTTGATTCGGTTGTGAAATGGAACATACACACAACTTTTATTATTATAACGGGGTGCGTGAGATGACGTGAGCAATAAAGAACAACACTAATTTTAACGTGGTTCACCAATATAAAACTTGGCTATGTCACCAGAAATAGAGAATTTTATTAGGAGATTAGAACAGAGATTACAACAGTACAGACTAGGGTTATGACACGAATTTATATAACACTCGGTCCTCCGAAACCCTAACAAATATAAAACAGAGATTGGAAACGATGCTCTCAAGGCAAAGACTTCAACTTTCTGAAGTGCCCGACTGCACCTTTAAATAATCTTCAACTAGGTCAACACAATATTTTAGCAAATAATCTCCAAAATATTATCACAATACTTTTCTAGTTATATTACCATAACAAAATATCATATTTTTTTTTGTGTTAATCTTATTTTCTTAAATCAAGATTACACACCAAAAACATATATTTTTCTTTTGTTCAATATTCTCCTTCCTCAACATTTGTTACCACCTCATTAACAGTCAAACAAAAGAAAAATCGTCCCAAACAGGCAAATCTGATTGAAACCCGGGGAAAATACTTGTTTGATCTGGGTGTATTTGTTATCCTTTCTTCTGTTTATTTTATTTTGCTATATACCGTCATTGATACTTACAATATTAAAATTATAAAGAATCAGTCCAATTTATCTAGTGTCAAATTGAGATGATGAAATCTTGGAAAAAATTCAAACAATAAACATGAAATGGGAACATTTGATACAGAAGAATAGTTTTGTCCCGCCCTTACAACAGAGAAGAGAAACAAATCGATTAGGGGTGTTCATTAGTTCAATTTTCGGTTTATTCGAGTTTTTGGTTTGGGTTTTTCGAATTTTATTTTTTTTAAATAAATTCGAAAACCGAATCGATTTGAATAAATTTGAATTCGGTTTATTCGAATTCGGTAAATTCAAATTCGGTTCGAATTCGGTCGAATATTCGGTTTAGACCAAATATAGAACATTACCTATAAGATAATTTTTTTTTAAAAAGTTAACAAAATAAATAAGTTGTTAAAGAGATCTTATCTACTTAAATTATAAAAAAATATAAATCACGCAAACTTAGCTTAGTGACTAACAACAATATATATTCGATAATTGAACGACAAAAATAAAACAGTGAGGCCCATGATATTTTAATATATAATATATAATAAGTTATATAATATATAATAAAAATAAATAATAAAAATGAATTCGGTTTTTGGTTTGGTTTTCGAGTTGAAACATAAACTCAAAAACCAAACCGAAAACCGTATTTGAATTCGAATTGGTTTAAAATTCGATTCAAAAATCGAAAATGTAATTCGAAATCGGTTTATTTGAATTCGGTGAATAAGAATTCGATCGGATATTCGATTCAGACCAAATATTGAACACCCCTAAAATAATCAATGATGAATATTACCCTCTACCATTATGGTATCCTATTTTGATAATCATATAATTTAATCACTATTTGCTAACACTATCAACCATTTATCCCTACATTTAATGTTTTATTTGATTGTTGTCGCCTACATACACCATTTGTGAATGTTAGGGACGACCCTATTCTTTCTTCGAACTACTCACTTATCTTTATTTAATTAGTGACAAGATAGGATTCGACTACACATGTAAATAATGATCGCTTCAAGAAAATAATGAAGCATTTCATCTATATGATTTTATCATCTCCTCACATAAATCATATCAATAGCATCGTCTAGAACCAGATTTAACAACATATTTTAACAATGAATTAATGGAAATCAACATTTCAAATGCTAAAATCGCAATTACAATAGATTCACATCTAGACCTTAGTTGTAACAAAACTTTCATTGATCGGATAAACTAATTGATGACTCAAGTCTTCATCTGGATTGTCCTTGCTTAATAGTTGAAGTTTCAACTACTACAAGGCCCTGTAACGATCGAGAATTTGGAGCTCAGAAGCTGAAAGCTCGAACAAAGATATCGAGAATAAAGATATGTGATTCTCATCTCAAAATTTGAAATAGATAATAGAGACTCACAAATTTTTTACACGACCAACAAAGAAGAGATTGAAATTTTTACAGTTGGAGGATCAAATTATGCTTTTTTTGATTTGAAACTTCGTCAAGAGGTTGGTAACTCATTACTCTATATTTTCTACCGTTAGATTAAGGTTTGAAGTATCTAAGTTAATTTTTTGGTGGGTAAAAGTTACTATCTCAAAAAGTGTATATTCTTTTTTATTCTGATTTTGATCTTCTTTGTGTTATTCAAGGTTATTAAACATATTTGAAAGCTAAACATGTAGTTATATTGGAACTTGATTTTATAGGTGTATTCATTTTTACTCATTAATTTGAGGTCGGTTCATTGTGTCACTTTTACTTCCACTTTTATTTGTAGTTTATTTGCTTCTAAATTTTTATTAAGAGAATATTATATCATTATAACCGATGATTTGTCATAATCCCTAACTAAATATGAGTGACATTATAAATAGATTATTTAAGTCTTTATGAATCAAACAAGTAGTTTCATATGGTTCCATGAGACATCCAATTAAAAGAAATATGTTTTGAGATGAGGAAGATATCCATATTGAAAATTATAATTATTTGGAAATTATAATTGTCAATATTTTATTTATAATATTTTTTTAAATGTTTACTAACCATTAAAAAAAACTATATTAGTTATAGATGATATACAATAAGTTTAAATTAGAGTAAAAATAACTTTAACCTAAATTTCGATATAGGACACCACAATCTATTTGTGCCAAATAACATTTAGCCAATAATTTTATATATATATAGAGGAGTGATAGAGAGAGGGAATTTGGTGAGAAAATGACTTGTCATCACATTCATTGGTTGGAAAATGTAAAAGTGGGAGAAAATAGAGAAATTATTTGTTTTTTTCAACGAATAAAATTATGCCAAGTCATTCCCTCACCTAATCATTTCTCATATATATATATGAGGAGTGATAGAGTGAGGGAATTTAGTGAGGGAATTTGGTGAGGGAATGACATGGCATCACCTGGTTGGAAAATGTAGAAGTGAGAGGAAAAAGAGAAATTATTTGATTTTTTTAGCGAATAAGATTATGCCACGTCATTCCCTCACCAAATTCCCTTACAAAATTCCCTCACCTAATCATTTCTATATATATATATTATATATTATTGGATTTGACACAATCGCTTGACCTAGCCTGTTGTGCATATATTTTTAATTTTTTTTTTCTTTTTAATAATTTTGAAAAAAGAATATTGATAAAAATAAATAATTATTTGATTTTTTATATGCTTAAATGTACGTGGTTATTTCACTCAAAATATAATAATTTTTTTAATAATTAGATTATATTAATAAATGGATAACTTTCAAAAACAAAATTATTTATAAAAATATTTATATATAATGAAAAATAATTTGATTCGTTTAAATATAACTAAACAAATATGACAATAGAGAAAATAATGTCATGAAAATATTAAAACAAAATATGTCACTCAATATTGTACGTTTTCTACGGTTGAACTGAAGTTGAATGTCTCTAAGACCACCCACAACTGGGTGTCAAATAATGTATCAAATAGGTGTTAAAATAATATCAAATGATGCAGTAAAATATCAAAATTAAGTGTTAAAATATGGGTATCAAATTTTGATACGGGACCAAATTTGATGTTGCCCAATCACATCGTGCTAAGTGGCAGCGCTGTGGTTACTTTTTTTGTTTTTACACTTTTACATAATAATTGATAAAAAAAATAAAAATATATATCATTATTTTTTATTTTTCGAGATCTATAAATAAAGACTTGGTTTGTGTCATTTGGACACAAAAAATTTCTGAAATTTTCCACCATATTATCATCCTTGATTGTATCATCTTTCTTTTGAAATTTTCAAACTCTTTCATGGATCCTTCACAAAACTACAACTTCTTTTCAAATTACTTCTCAAATCAAGCTCAAAAGCCAAATATACAACCTTCGAACCAAAACATTGAACGTCCGGAAGATCCCATAAATACCTGAATCCACCCTAATTTTTCAATGTTTATAGTGTTTGTTTTCTTTTTCGTTTTAAATAATATTTGTATGTTTGATTTACCAAGTGATGAATAATATTGTTTGTGGTTAAAAAAATGAAATTATGTATAAATGATGTGGAAGTGAGAGAAAGTGAAAAAGTAATTTTGATACCTTGAATAACACTCTACTGTAGGATATGCTAAAAAGTGAGTGTTAAAATATGTGTTAAGCTGACGTGGCAGAGTATTAAATGAAAAAATTTGATACGCGGCTGTGAATAGTCTAAGTTAATTTTACCGTGGGTTGAAATTATTATTCATTTTAATTTTATTCTATATGATTTTGAGACTTGAAAGTGAATATTCCTTTTTATTATTATTTTTAATATTTTTTTGTGTTATTGAAGGTTATTAAACCTATTTGTAACCTAAACATTTGATGAAAACTGATGTTAGACGTGTAGTTGATGTTAGACGTGTAGTTCCATGATTTTTACTTCTAAATTTGAGGTGCATTACTTATACTTTTAAGTGTGGTTTATTTGTTCTTAATTTTTTTTTAAGTTAAGAGAATATTTTATCAATGTAACTATTGATTTGTTAGAATTCCAAATGAAATCTTAGTGACATTATTAACAGATTATTCAAAAACTTTATATGAATCAAACAAGTATCTTCATATGGTTGCACATATGGTTGCACGACACATCCAATTAAGAGAATTATATTTTTGGGTGAGGAAAATAGTACATTCAAATTGTCGCATTAATATAGAATATCCATATATTATATTAATTTAAATCATAATTGTCAATATTTTATTTATAATTTTTTTAAATGATTACTGAGTATTAAAAAACTAAATTAGTTATAGATGATATACAAACAAACAAAAGTTTAAATAATAGGGAAATAACTCCAACTTAAACTTGTATAATCGACAACCCAACCAATTTGTGCCAAAGAACATTTACCCAATAATTTTATGTATATTTTTTATATTATTGGATTTGGTACAATGACTTGACATAGCTAGCTCATTTTTTTTTACTGATAACGGCTGTGTTCAGTAATATATTTTTGAATTTCTTTTTCTTTTTAATAAATTTGAAATAAGAATATTAATAAAAATAAATACTATTTGACTTTTTATATGTTTAAAGTGGTCATTTCATTCAAAATATAATAAAATATATTTTTTAATATTGAGATTAATATTAATAAATTGATAACTATTAATATAAATAAAAATATATTTATTTCTTTTAAAAATAATTATATGTAATGAAAAATAATTTGAGTAGTTTAAATATAACTATACAAATATGACAATAAAGAAAATAAAAAGACACGAAAATATTAAAACATAATACTTCGCTCATTACATAATACTTCGCTCATTACTCTAAGATTTCTAAAGTAAGATTGAGGTTAAATCTCTAAGTTAACTAAGAAAATTTTGTGCTATGTAAACATACAGATATATAAGCGAATAATTAATATATAAAAAAAATTGAATCACACGGTATAATATATCAATAATTGCTATATTCAATAATTTAATTTTTTTTAATAAAATACAATAAATATATATTTTCATCTTTTCACCTTGATTAAATTTTGTTATATAAAAAAATAACACATTTAATTCTATTTTTTTTATTTACAACTTCTTATTTCATAAATTTTATAATTATATTGTGTTTAACATAAATTTCATAATATCATAATTGTTAAACACTATTTATATAAAATATATAAGTTTGAAAAATTTTAATATCGTGGGTATGTTGTTCATCTAATCTCATATTTATTATAATTTCTATAAAATGAAATAAAATCTTGCAAATATGGTCATTTTTATTCAAAATTTTAGCTTTATCGTTCTGAAGACTTAATTTAATATTTTTTTAACGCGAATTATCACATTGGCGAAAATAATTTTTGTAAAATATTTGTTTGTGTCTTTTCTCTCTTATACATAATTGTTTCATCTTTTACATTTCCTCTCAAAAATCCTGGAAATAGTTTATTGCACGTCCAAAATTAAAATATTAATTAAAATATGTATGAAATGTCTATTAAAAAAAATGATACTAACTATCATTTTATATTAACACTATAAAATTCTTATTTGAAAACTACATATACATAAGTATTATTATATATAAATATTATTATATATATAATTGTATTTTTTTTTGTTAAACAATAATATTAATTATAATTTTTATTAAAAATAATAATAATTCAATTTAATAGTATTTTGTGTAAAAAAATTATATTTATATTTAAAATAGCATTTAAAAATGAATTGATCATTTTTTTATCACACAAATTAAGTTTCAACCTACTAATTTGTGACTTGACTTCAAACATTCTCCAATTGACCTTATTATTAATTTCGTTACCTCACTTTTATAAATTTTGTACCGACCTCTTACCCTATCTCAATTGACCTTTTTGTATTATTTAAAACAACATTTTATAATGATATTTTACCCTAGCTCATTACTAATATTCGAGTTCTTTAATATTTTTATTAATTAATTATTTTTTATTATAAAATATCTTATAATTTTATAAAAAAATAATATTAATAATATGGTTAAACAAAAATATAGTTAAATTTTTAATTAAAAAATACTAATATTCCATCAAAATAAACTTCGATTGTCACATTACTTATTTTAAATAATCTCTAATTTTTTCTCATTAGACTTCACTTCGAGTATTTTGTAACGATTTTATCATTCCTTTTGACATTCCCCAAATGACCTCACGTATTATTAATCTCGTGACTAACACTCACTCTCTCAATTCGAACAATAATTCCCCTCCCTCAAATTCTAACTCACATATATTATTATATTTATCTATCAAAGATAATATTGATAAAGGTTAAATAAAAATATAATTCAATTTTTAATTTAAAAACAACTAATATTCTACCAAAAACGAATTTCTAACTTATTAATATTGTGACTTCGCTTTAAATATTCTTTAATTGATCTCTCTTTAGGTTTCACTTCGAACATTTTGTACTGATCTTATCTTTACTTTTGACATTTCTCAATCAACCTCTCATATTATTAATCTCATGACTAACAATAAATAAAATATATTTAAAATTTTAATTTAAAAATAACTAATATTCCACCAAAATAGACCTCCCTTCGAGTAATTTGTAAAGATAATTTTGACATTCCCATCAACCAAAAATTCACACACGTATTTATATACGAACTCACATATGTCATCTTACCCTTAATTTTGGTCCACACACATTTGCGCAGGGACTCACATATGTCATCACATCAAGTATGCATTATTTTAATATTTAAAAATTTGCATCAATAGTCTCAAACATATAATGTGAACACTTTAACCACTATATCACTAGTGATTGTTAAATTTAATTTAAACTTTTATGTATGTATATATATATTAATCATTTTTAATGAATAACAAATAAAATATGTAATGAATAAAAGAAAATTAATTAATTATATAAATAATAAATATGTAGAGAATATATACAAATATTCTTTTAATAAATTATTTAGAAATTTGAAATAAAAATTAAATTAAAAAATATTTTTAAAATTTAATATATAATTATATTAAATTAATTAAAAAAAAGTTAAAATAATGGAATAGTAGATAAAAGATATAATTAATAAAAGAAAGTTAATTATATAAATAATAAATATTTAGAGAAGGTATAAAATTATATTTTTAATAAATTATTTAAAAATTTTAATTAAGGACTAAGGAAAAAATAATTTTAAAATCTAATATATTATTATATTAAATTATAAAAAAGAGTTAAAATAATGATGAATATAATAAATATGGAGTTATGTTTATATATATATATATATATATATATATATATATATATATATATATATATATATATATATATATATATATATATATATATATATATATATATATATATAATCATTGTTAGTAAATAATATATAAAATATATAATAAATAAAAGAAAATTAGTTAATTGTATAAATAATAAATATGAAAAATGGTATAAAAATAAATTTTTAAATAATTATTTAGAAATTTGAATTAAAAATTAAAGTAAAAATATTTATAAAATTTAATATATAATTATATTAAATTAATAAAAAAAATTTAAATAATGGAATAATAGTAAAAAGATATAATTTATAAGAGAAAATTAATTATTTATATAAGGTATATAATTAGTTTTTTAATAAATTATTTAAAAATTTTAATTAAAGATTAAGGTAAAAATATGTTTAAAATTTAATATATAATTATATTTAATTAAAAAAAGAGTTAAAAGTAATGGTGCATATAATAAATATGGAGACTAGTAATCTAAAAAAGAGTTATCATTTCTTTTAATTTATTTTTTAGTTGGTGACTCTTCCTATTATTTTATAAGCTGGTGACATGATTCACGGGTTAACGAAATAAGTGTTCTAATCGATCTCTCATAATAGACCTTGTACAATATATTATCCTTATGTTTGATCTTCCCCATCAATCACAAATTCACAAAGTATTCACGTAAACACATATGTCTGAAATAATATATAAAATATATAATTAATAAAAAAAATAATAATTATATAAATAAAAATATATATAGAGAAGGTATAAAATTATTTTTTAAAATAATTTCGTAAAAATTTTAATTAAAGACAAAGGTAAAAATATTTTTAAAATCTAATATACAATTATATTAAATTGAAAAAAAAAGTTAAAATAATGATGCATATAATAAATATGAAGAGAAAATAAAAAAAATATATATTTTAATCAAAATTAAAAAATTATTTGAAAATCAATTTAATAAATATAAAGACTAATAATCTAAAAAAGAGTTATCATCTCTTTTAATTTAATTTTTTTAGTTAGTGATTCTTCATATTATTTCATAAATAAATTGTATTGCATTCATTTTCATTCTCTCATCCTTTAAATTTTTAATTCACACACCCACCTGCACTATTATTTTCATTTTAATATTTATAAATTCGCATCAATTGAGACTGAAACTCTGGTCTCAAATATGAAAAATGAACACTTTAACCAATAAATCATTTGTGATTATTTAATTAAATTAAAATTTTATGTATTTATAAATATTTAGTCATTGTTCATAATAATAATAATAATAATAATAATAATAATAATAGATAAAATATATAATGAATAAAATAAAATTAATTAATTATATTAATAAATATGCAGAGAGAAGGTATAAAAATATTTTTTTAATATATTATTTGAAAATTTGAATCTGAGATTAAAATAAAAATATTTTTAAATTTAATATATAATTAATCAAAAAATTTAAAATAATAGAATAATGAATACAAGAAAATTAATTATACATATAATAAATAGGTTGAGAATGTATAAAATTATATTTTAATAAATTATTTAAAATTTTTAAATAAAGTCTAAGATAAAATTATTTTTAAAATCTAATATATAATTATTTTAAATTAATAAAAAAAGTTAAAATAATGTTGCATATAATAAATATGGAGAGTTTAAATATATATATTAAATTATTTTTTTATACATAATTAAATAGGGGGAGCGAAAGTTTTGCAGCGAATGTGTAGCGAAATGATGTGAAAGGTGACTAGACATGATGACTAAGTATAATTTTAAACGTTATCTCTCATATTCATTAATAATTTCTCTCTCTTATCTTCGTTAATAATTTTTTTTATCTCTTCATCTTTATTAATAATTTATTTTAAATATTAACAAAGAAAATAATAAATCAAATAAAAAATAAAAAAATTATATTTTCAAATATATATAATATTTGATAAATATATATTTAAGAGAATAAAAAATTAAATATAATTTTTTAAAATTAATTATTTTTCCATTCTCTCTTTAATTTTTTCTATATTTTAATTTCTTATAAAATATATTATAAATTCAATCAATTAAATCAAAATGTTATATATTATCTTCTTTTATATTATTAGGAGATTAATAATATTAATAGTCGAATAGTTTGAGTTATATTTATTTTGAAAATTAGAATGTATGATTTGAGTTAGATCTTGACACATTCTTATTTTTCCTATTATAACTCATTTTAAAAACAAATAAATAAATAAATTATTAATGCAAATATATATATATATATATATATATATATATATATTAATAGAGGAGAGAAATAATTAATTTAAAAAATTAAAAATTTTATATTTATTTTATTATTCTCTTAAAAACAATAGTTATTAATCATTTTATTAAGCGGAATGATTCTCTTTTTTAAACTCTCCTAAGTGTTAGAAACTCAATCAACTATTTAAGCTCAATCAAAGAATGAGATTTTTAAGGAGAGAAAAGAGAGAAAAATAACACTTAAGAGTTTAAAAATAAAAAATTAATCCGTTGAATAAAATGATTAATAATTTTTGTTTTTATTATTATTAATATATATTATTAAATTGATAGATGATAGAATTAATTAATTGAATTAAAAAAAAATTGTATTCTCTTATATATAAATTTTAATTAATATAATTAATTATTAATTATTTTAATTTTAGTCATTTTTATTATTGAAAATAATTTTTTTTAATAAATAAAAGAAAATAAATTATTGAGAAAAAAAAATAATTAAAATACATTTATAATGGTATGTACAATAATTTTAAAAAAAAGAATATTTATAATAATAAAAATTAAAGAGATAAATTATTAAATGTCTTTTAATAATAAAAAATTAATTTTTTTATTGAAAGCGTCTTCAATAAGACAGAGAAAATGTAAGTAATGAGAAGAGAGAATATATTAATAAATATATATAAAAAAAAAATACGCATGTCTAATCAACACTCCACGTCGTTAACTGCCACAATGGCTACAAATCTTTCGCTCCCCCTATCATTACTCTCTATATATATATAAAATACATAATGATGTATAAAAAAATAATTTAATAAATTATTTAAAATTTTGAATTAAAAATTAAATTTAAAATATTTGTAGAATCTAATATATAATTATATTAAATTAATAAAAAAAATTAAAATAATAAAATAATAGATAAAAAATATAATGATTAAAAAAAAAAATTATTTATATAAGGTAAAATTCTTTTTAAAATATAATATATAATTATATTAAATTAAAGAAAGAGTTAAAATAATAGTCCATATAACAAATATGGAGACAAAATAAAATATATATTTTAACTAAAATTAAAAATTAATTTAATTAATATGAAGACTAATAATTATTAAAATAATTCTCATCTCCTTTAATTTTATTTTTTAGTTGGTGTATTTTAATATTATTTTATAACCCATTTGTATGATTCGCAGGTTAACAAATTTTATACCTCGTTTGTTTCGTCTCATAAAGTGGCTTGTGCATTGTGGTGCGAGGACTTGATAATCTAAATCTTTTTAAACTTAAGCGTTATTATATATATATAGAGATTTTCTGATGGGTTGATATTGCTATTCATTTCAGTTTTATTCTCTATTATTTGAGACCAGGAAGTGTATATTTTTTTATTATGTTTTTTTTAAACTTAATTGTAAGCGGAACATTTAGTTATATTGGAACTTGATTTTACATATGCAGTCCCGTGATTTTTAATAATTAATTTGAGGCGTGTTCATTGTGTCTCTTTTATTTCCGGTTTTATTTATGATTTATCTGCTCCTCAATTTTTATTAAATTAGAGAATATTTTATCATTGTAACTGTTAATTTGTTAGAATTTCAAACAAATTGTGGTGACATTATAAATAGATTATTCATAAACTTTATATGCTTCAAACAAGTAGTTCATATGGTTTCATGACACACCAATTAAAGAGAATTATGTTTTGGGGATGAGGAGATAATAAATCTATATTGTCCCATTAATATAGAATTTGTTAAGAACGGTGTTAACAATAAAGACTGGGATCTAACTATTGTTAACAACTTACAAACTTCGATTCGATTTTAACTCCGTTAGAAGTTAAAATCTGTTTATATTTTTCGCAAATCTTCACAAACTCTTGAACAAGTTCAAGTGCGGAACGGTTTGTTAGATTTGAAGCTTCAGATAAATGAATGTAAATGGCAGTAAGTAAAGAACACATGGAGTTTTATGGATGTTTGGAGATAAAACTCCTACGTCACCCCTTCTTCCTCAACAAAAAGGATATTCACTAGAAAGTTTTGATTTGTATAGAACACACTACACAAACCCATTCAAAAACCCAGGACTTAATTGACCGCATGTTCTGAACTCCTAGCACACACTATTGAACAAAACACCCTCTGTTCAACTTATAACACATTGTTATTATTTCTCAGCTTCACTTAGTGAATTACATAATAAACTTGAGAATAAAATAGGTAGATAGAGTAAGTTGATTCAAGAAATCAAGAGTTTAGAAATCTGGTGAATCCAAGAGAAAGAGAGAGAGCTTCAGCGATATTCGCAAGTCGTTCATCCATTGTCCTTGGTGAATAAGCAACATTCGAATCATCTGCTGCCAACTGTCCAGACGTCTGCTCCTCAACGGCTCATCTGGTCATCTTAGACGCCATCTACTCACGTGCTTGGAAGTCGAACGACATATGCTCGCACGCGTTGACTTTGAACTGTGCCTAAAATAATAAAACTCTAATTATTAATTTGCACCTGATGAGATTCGAACCCACGTCACCCGCGTGACAGACGGTCATACTTACTACACCACCACTTAAGATGTTGATATATAAATATATATTATCAAAATCATTTAATCAATTTATCGAAATCTCAAGTATGATAAATTATCCTAAATCAATTAAAACTTTAATCTAACAATTTCTCCATTTTTTATTATTTAAACTAAATTATCAAAACCAGGTGAGTTCATAATTTAAACACAATTCAACAATTTCTCCCTTTTTGATTATTGAAAACTAAATTATCAAAACCAAGTGAGTCAAAACTTAATCACAATTTAGGTATTATCGTAATCTAACAATCCTAATATATTTATAAGGTAAGAAAACTTATACTCAGAAAGTGGCTTCGTGAAGATGTCAGCCACTTCAGGCTGTTGCTTTCCATAAGTTATGTCTGTCAGTCAGCAACCGACTATCCAGATGTCATTTGATTCTTCCAAGCTGATGTTCTTGATTTACCTGCACTTGTAAATATTGACACCTTTGGAACCCAATTTTCTTTGGGTCCATAATGGATTAGTCCCTTGGGAATCCATACTTGAATTATTTTTATGGATCTCCCAATCTGTGTGTGTTAGACATGACCGAATTCCTTCTATCATGTCTGTGTTGACCGAACAAGTTGTCTGTCATATTTCTAGGTTTCAGTCAACTTGACGTCTGATCAAAAGGTTGAACATATCTCATTTCTTAAATTCCAAAATCCTCACAGTTTTGATGAGTTGTACTGTCAGTTAAGTTACCCTTGACGAAACTTATAGATTGAAGTTTTCCTTTTACTAGGTTTAACTGTTTGCATGGGTTTGTTGGATTTCCTTCAACAAATCCCAAACCGAATTTGCATCCGGCTAGACGTTGTTGCTCAAGTATTTTCTTAAAGGCACTTCCGAACCTCGTCCATGAACTGATCACATAGCCTAATCTCTGATTTTCAGACGAAAGAGTTTGAATATATTCTTCTAGCTTCTCATTCTCAGCTGAGAGCTTATTTATTTTGTTTTCAAAAACTTAAGAATCACTGTTTTGAAATGAAGAAGTGTTGTCAGATTTGTTTTTCAAATTTAGTTCATTAAAAGAGTCTAACAATTTCTTGTACTAAATGATCATGTCATTGAGTGCAGTAGTTAACTCATATCTTGAGAATTATTCAAAGGAGAAGTCAAATACCTCGGATTTGTCATCTGCCATGAAGTAGGTAACGATTTCATCATCACTCTCGTTGGATGAAGAGTCGTCTGAATCGCTGGCAGCCCACTTGGCTTTGCTTTCAGCCGCCATGAGAGCATTCTACTCCTTTTTTTTCTTCATGAATTTGCCAATTTTATTCACGAAAAGAGTCATGGCATCATTGCTAATCTGCTCAACAACAGTCTTCACGGTTGTGACAGCATGTGGCTCCTTAGCCGTCACTAGCGCCTTAGTAGAGATGGAAGATGTGAAAGGCTCCTCTTCGTTCCTAGAGTTTATTTTAAACTCGTAGGCCTTTAGATTGGCTAGTAAATCATAGAGAATTATCTTGGTGAGGTCTTTAGACTCCCTTATAGCCATCGTCTTAATATCCCACTCTTTGGGTAGAGCACGCATGACTTTGATCGCAACCTCTCTATTGTTGTAAGTCTTGCCCAAAGTGGAGAGAGTGGTGATGATCTTACTGAATCTCTCATCGAATTCAGTCATCGTCTCTCTAGGACGCATCTTGATGTTATCGAATTGTTATTTGGCAACCATGAGTTTGTTTTCTTTGGTTTGCTCATTGCCCTCACATAGTTGAGTCAACATCTCTTAAATTTCTTTGGTAGTGGGGCATGTGATGATCTTATTGAACATGTTATCGTCCAATGTCATATAGAGAATGTCTTTTGTTATGTTGTCGAGGTTGTTCTTCCTCTTATCTTCACTGGTCCATTCACATCTTGGTTTTTCAATCTTTATCGGACGATCTGTGATTACAAACCACATGTCATCATCTATGGCAGCTAGATGAGCTTCCACTCTCACCTTCCAACCATTGTAATTTTCCTTACAGAACAAATGAACCTTAATGGTGACAACCATAGACATGATTTTGGGTCTAATGATGCTTGAGAATAGAAAACGAGACTCTGATACCTTAGAATTGATGTTGACAATAAAGACTGGAGGTCTGACTATTGTTAACAGCTTACAAACTTCGATTATATTTTAACTCTATTAGAAGTTAAAATATGTTTATATTCTTCGCAAATCTTCACAAACTCTTGAACAAGTTCAAGTGCGGAACAATTTGTTAGATTTGCTTTATCGACTCATTTCATATGATGGTTCAACTCAAACGTTAAGTTAAAAATCAAATAGAAAGATAATATTGTAAATTGATTTAATCTACATTAAGTCAGATTTTTTTCTTCCATTTGAACTTATTTCAATAATTCTTTTAGTAGCCTTAATAGGTGCAATCACTGTAGCTCGTCAATAATTTTTTTTTGAATTCAAAATTCAACTTTATTTTGGACCTAATATGAATTAAATATACAATTCCTGTAATTCCCTCATATCCAATCCGCATTTATTTTTCTAAATAAACAAAAGACAGGAAATAAAATATGCGAAAAATTCGGAAGAAAAAAAGCGTCCATTGTCTAATGGATAGGACAGAGGTCTTCTAAACCTTTGGTATAGGTTCAAATCCTATTGGACGCAATTTTTTTCCATATTAGTTTTTTTTAAGATAAAAGAAAAGGAAGCTTCAGACAGATTAATGTAATTGGTAGAGAGTAAAGAACACATGAAGTTTTATGGATGTTCGGAGATAAAACTCCTATGTCACCCCTTCTTCCTCAACAGGAAGGATATTCACTAGAAAACTTTGATTTGTATAGAACACACTACACAAACCCAGTCAGAAACCCATGACTTAATTGACCGCCTGTTCTGAACTCCTAGCACACACACTATTGAACAAAACACCATCTGTTCAATTTACAATTGGATTTGAAGATTCAGACAGATGATTGTAAATGATAGAAAGTAAAGAACACATGGAGTTGTATGGATGTTCGGAGATAAAACTCATACGTCACTCATACGTCACTCATTCTTCCTCATCATGAATGATATTCACTAGAAAGCTTTTATTGGTATCGAACACACTACACAAACCCAGTCAGAAACTCATGACTTAATTAACCACCTATTCTGAACTCCTAGCACACACACTATTGAACAGAATACCATCTGTTCAACTTATAACACACTGTTATTATCTCTCAGCTTCACTTAGTGAATTACAAAATACACTAGAGAATAAAATAGTTAGAGAGAGTAAATTGATTCAAGAAATCTGGTGATTCCAAGAGAGAGAGAGAGAGCTTCAACTACACAAATCTAGTCGGAAACCCAGGACTTAATTGACCGCCTGTTCTGAACTCTTAGCACACACTATTGAACAAAACACCATCTGTTCAACTTATAATTGAATTTGAAGCTTTAGACAGATGAATGTAAATGACAAAAAGTAAAGAACACATGGAGTTTATGGATGTTTGAAAATTTCTACGTCACCCCTTCTTCCTCAATAGGAAGGATATTCACTAGAAAGTTTTGATTTGTATAGAACACATTACACAAACCCAGTCAGAAACCCACGACTTAATTGACCGCCTGTTCCGAACTCCTAACACACACACTGTTGAACATAACACCATCTGTTCAACTTACAACACACTATTATTATCTCTCAACTTTACTTAGTGAATTACAGAATACACTATAGAATAAAATAGCTAGAGAGAGAGAGTAAATTGATTCAAGAAATCTGGTGATTCCAAGAGAGAGCTTCAACTATATTCGCAAGTCGTTCATTCGTTGATCTTGTGTAGCTATTTATACTTGAAGTACACCAACGGACAAATATTCTTTATGGACAGTGTAGTACATCACAGACAATTCGTGACAAGCAATCATACTTACCACTACACCACTTAAGATGTTGATATCTAAATATATATTTTTATAATTGATATAACTAACAATAATTAAAATTAATTTTATCTATTTATTATATAAACCATTTCATCAGTTTATCGAAATCTCAAGCATGATAAATTATTCTAATTCAATTAAAACTTTAATCTAACAGAATTACCATATATTATTGAAAACTATAATTTTTAATATTTTATTTATATATATTTTTAAATATGTATTAAGTATTGAAAAACTATATTAGTTATTTATGATATAAAAAAAAGTTTAAATTAGAGTGAAATAACTCCCAACATAAACTTGGATAATAAACAACCCAACCTATTTGTGCCAAAGAACATTTAGCCAATAATTTTGTACACATTTTTTTTATATTAATGAATTTGGCACAATCAATTGACATAGCTAGCTCATTTGTGTTGTCCTAAGATTGTTCACAGTAATATATTTTTGAATTTCTTTTTCCTTTTTAATAAATATTGAAAGAGTAATATTGATAAAAATAAAATTGTTTGATTTTTTATTTGCTTAAATGTGTGGTTATTTCACTCAAAATATAATAAAAAATATATTTTAAATAACTAGATTAATATTAATAAATTGATAACTACTAATACAAATAAAAATAATTTAAAAATAATTATATGTAATGAAAAATAATTTGAGTCGTTAAAATATAACTACATATTTATGACAATAGAGAAAATAAAAGGCACGAAAAAAATTAAAATTAAGTACGCCGTTCATTACTTTAAGTTTCATAGGATTGGTTTGAACGTCTCTAAGTTAATTTCTGATGGGTTGAAGTTTTTTTCCATTTCAACTTTATTCTTTATTATTTTGAGACCAGAAAGTGTATATTATTTTTTATTTTGTTTTTTTTTTAATATATTTCTTTGTTATTATAGGTTATTAAACTTACTTGTAAGTTATTTTGATGTTCGTTCATTGTGTCACTTTTATTTCTGGTTTTATTAGTGGTTTATTTTTTCTTAAATATTTATTAAGTTAAGGAATATTTTATCATTATTGTAAGCACTAAAAATTTACCTACTCAATTTATAAAATAAAAATAATTATTTTGATTGATTTTTAAATAATTAAAATGAAAATAAATAAATCGTTAAAAGCTAATCAAAACAATCAATTAAATTTATTATTGTAATTATTGAAATATAATTAATTAATAAAAATGGCAAAAATAAAAAATAAAATTATTTGGAATAAATATTGTACTTATTTTATCTTAAAATAATTTTAGAAAAAATTAGGTGATTAAAATAATTTAGGATGAAATGAGAAACCCATTTCATCTCTCAAAATTATTTATTTAACCCTAAAATATAAAAAAAAAATTAATTGACCAAATACTTATCATATTTAGTTTAATATTTTGTGTATTTAAAAATATCAAAATTAAATCCAAAAGGGTGAAAGAAAAAAAAATTAATTTCAAACAAACCATTAAGGTTTAAAATGAAAATAAAATTGTAAACGGGTGTAGCTTTAACTCGAAGATGAAGCTACAGTTGAAACCACACTCGCTGGATGGGCACTGGAATCTTATCCAACACCCTAGACGTGCTTGCGCCTTTCTAGATCGGCTTACGCCAATTAGCTTGAACGCTAAAGGAGTGCTCGATCGTTAAGGGAATGTAACGGAATGCCAACAACGCATTTCGTGTTCGCCAAATAGCCTCGAAATGACGTTGTTTTGACCCGCGGTCGTCTTCTCCAACACGATCGCCTGAAGGATAAGAACATATCCATCTTTGTTTTTTCAAAGATAGAACTTTCTCCACAGTTAACATAATATGCTAATTCGAAAGGTGATATGATCACCTTAGCACAGTGGTAATTTCTCTATATTTACTACCTATTCCGGCAAATAGGATAATTCGATCCACTTGAAGCCTCCACCGACTTAGAAAGGCTATAAATAACCTCCCTAAACTAATTCGAAGCCAAGATATCCACTCTCCAACTTTAAATCAAAAGAAATTCGAAATCCTTTATTAAAGCTTTAAGCCTTTGGATTTTTCGAAATCTTTGTATATAGATTCAGATATCTCAAAAGTTTGCATAAGGTCTAAGGAGTGTTCTCTAATCCTTGGTATGCTTCCAATCATCCTTTACTTCATACTTCCAATTTTAAATTAAAATTTTTATATTTTAGTTTTTATAAATTTGTATATTGTCTGGTTGTTGGATTTTAGGATTGAAAATTGATCATAGAATCATTTCCAAACTTTCTGTTTAGGTTAGAATCAATCAATCAACCTTAAATAGAAAAATCCAAATTTGAATTTTGAAAATCCAAATTTGAATTTTGAAAATCCAAAAATTGGGTTTTTTGTTCTTGGGCCAATCCTCCAACATGTTACTAATGATGTTGGAAAACTATTTAGATAATGTTTGATCAATTCCGATCATGTATGATCAAAATTATTTTTTTCAAAAATAAATATAAATTTTGAATTCTTGATTTGGTCCAAACGAACAACTAGTGTTCTTATTTTGGTATCATTCAAGTATATAAGGAAGATATTGGCTAACTTCTACCACTTCAATACAAATTTAAAACAAAAAACTCGATTTTTGGCTACAAACTGTTCTGAACAAATTGATCATCATCCAGGTCGATTGATACCTCAGGTGATATTCTAAACGTTCATGGGAGCTTTGTGAGGCTACCCAAACCCTTGGATCGAAGAATCTAAGTCTTCATTAAAATTGCAAAACCTGCAATTTTGATGTTCTTGATGACCGGTAGGCCGAACGAAAAATTTAACATAGGATTGATAGATTCGACTAAGGCTTTTCAATAAGGACGGAGAGGTTCGACCGGTGTCCTTCATTGCGGACTGAGAGATCTGATCGATGTTCTTCATCTAGGACCGAGAGGTCCGACCGATGATTTTTACATCTAAATGAGAATTTAGACATAAGACCGAGGAGTCTTGTACCTGACTGAGAACTCCCGAACCTAGGACCGATAACTTCCACCTAGGACCGAAAATTTTGGCATCCTACCAAGAATTCTAGCCTAGGACCGAGAGTCCTTAACACACAACACTAGTAAAAAAATCATTTTTAAGGAGGGAAAAAACCCTCGGAGAAAGAGAAAATGTCTTCGGTGATATTATTCACCAAGGGCGATAAATGCCCTTGTAGCGTCTCGGTAATATGCTTGTCGGTGAAAGGAAAAAAGAGTATCTGCGAAAGTATTTGTAGCTCTCAGAGATAATGAAATTCTTTTACCGAGAGCATCAATGCTCTCCATGATAATTAACTTTCTGAAATATGTATCTGATCGCTCAGACTCAATCACCTCAAACAAAAGATCCTTCAAACAAATACTTTCAACAAAATAGATCGAAACTCAAACAAATATTTGATTAAACATGAATTACAACCAATGTATATATTTATTACAACAACAAATTAGAAAATGATGAAGAAGAAGAACGGTTGAAATTTTCTGGTACAAAATAATAAATAGAATAAGAATTTTCCGGTATACCAAGCTTCAAATCTGAAGTTCGTTTCCTCGTTTCCTCTTCAGATCTGTGCGGATGGCTCTGGCTAGATCGAAGTTTCACAATAAGTTCTGCTTCTTCAAATCTGTAATGGCGTCTAATAAGTTCTTCTTTTTCAGATCTAGTGAGATCAAAGCGACAGAAGGATTTGAAGTTACTAGATCTTCCTAAAGGAAGAGAGATCGGAGATTTAAGGCAGAAGGAAGAGAGATCAAAGATTTAAGGCATTAATGGAGAATGACTTACCGACATTAATGGAAAATATTCTAAAGGTGTCGACGATGAAGACGAAGCAAGTTGTGACAATATTGTGGAATGAGTAGATCTACAATATATTGTGTGGAGAGAGAAAGGAAGAAGAGAGAATAAGAGAATAAAGAGTTGGAAGAAAGATGAAGAGAAGGAAGAGGGCGCGCGGCTAAGAGAGAGTAAGGGAAGAGAGAGAATAATGAGGGGTTGGAATTTGGGCGGTCCTATTAATTAGGGCAAAACATAATCTTTTGCCGAGAACAACCATTTGCTCTCGGTTATAATTATAATTATTATCGAAAATAATTCTTTTCCCTCAATGATATTAATATCACCGAAAATATTTTTTTGCTATCGTCGATAATTCTCGGTAATAGTGCATTTTTTCCTAGTGTAGACCGAGGCTTCTCAGCCAGGATGAGGATCCTAAGCCCCATATGAGAGTCTTTTGAATTGGACCGAGGGCTCTAAGCCCTCGACCGATAAAATGAACCCAAGACCTAGGTCACCGATACTAAGGCCTGTTTGGTTCCCATTTTCAAACTCCAAAATTATTTTTATAATTATGAAACTACAAACAATTTTCTACAAATCCCGAAAAATTAGGACAATATTTAAAATATTTTTGGAATATTTCAATAAAAAAATATTTTGACCAAAGCTTATTTAAGATTTATTTTTAAACCATAATGCATTTTAAACTAATGTTCTTTAGGTAATTTTCTCCCTAAGTTATCATCAGCAACATATACCAGTATTTAAGTAATTATTGTTACAATTCTTTAAATTATGCACAAACCTTATGCATGCTTAAAAATGAAGAGTATCTGGTTAAAATAAAATTTTATACAACTGAATTTTAAAAGATAAATTTATAAGCAAATACCGTTTTTAAAACAGGTACGGAGGATAAAGCACAAAAGTCCTTTCTCGAATATCATCAAACTACGAACCAAAATAAACTCTAGTTAATACGTTTGTACACGTATGTCATTTTTTTCTTAATTTTTAAAAATCTATTGACGACTCCGTTTTAACAAAATAATCTTTTAAATTAATTTTTTTTAATTAATTAAAAAATATATTTCTAAAAAATAAATTATAATTTGATTACCGTAAATCTCTGAATTATTTAAATTTGAACCAAAATTAATTATTTTAATAATTAATTTCAAAATCTTTTAGGAATTTTTATAAATCTTTTAAAAATAATGTTTTATTTTAAAATGTTTCATGACACACCGACAGATGTTTAAATTCTTGAACCTCGAGCTCGAGCTTTTGGCAGGAACCGCAAAAGTGGTTTTTTTTCGAGTTACAATTGTAACTTTACAATTTGATTTGTTAGAATTTCGAACCAAATGTGGCTGACATTATAAATAGATTATTCAAAAAAATTATATGAATTAAACTACCAGTAGTAGCTTCATATGGTTCCATGACACATCCAATTAAGAGGAGTAGCTTCATATGGTTCCATGACACATACATTTAAGAGGAATTATGTTTTGGGGTGAGAAATATAGTACATCCATGTCACATTAAAAATTATAATAATTATAATTATAAATATATTTTTTTTCAATCTTAATAAATATTAAAAAACTATATTAGTTATAGATGATATACTACAAGTTTAAATTAGAGGGAAATAACTCCAACCTAAACTTGGATATTCCACAATACAATCTATTTGTGTTAAAGAATATTTAGACAATAATTTTGTGCATATATTTTTTTAATATTATTGGATTTGGCACAATCACTTGACATAGCTAGTAGTTTGAATTTCTTTATCATTTTAAATAAATTTGAAAGAGTAATTTTGATAAAATAAATAATTGTTTGATTTTTTATATGCTTAAATGTGTGGTTATTTCACTCAAATTATAATAAAATATATTTTTAATAATTAGATTAATATTAATAAATTGAAATCTACTAATATAAATAAAATATTTTCTAAAATTTTTAAAATATTTTCTAAAATTTTAAAAATATTTATATGTTATTGAAAAATAATTTGAGTCGTTTAAATATAACTACACAAACAAGACAATAGAGAAAATAAAAGGCACGAAAATATTAAAACAAAATAAGTCGCTCATTACACTACGCTTTCTACAGTTGGATTGAGGTTTGAAAGTGTATAAGTTAATTTTCTGGTAGGTTGAAATTGCTATCCATTTTAACTTTATTCTTTACGATTTTGAGACTAGTAAGTGTATATTATTTTTTTTATTCTACTTTTGATCTTTTTCGTGTTATTGGAGGTTACTAAACATATTT